>NW_025232722.1:8408-9184 GCF_018294505.1 Triticum aestivum | reverse complement strand
AAAACAAGTGATGTTAGAACATGTTGGAAATTGATGACGTCGCTTTGAATGCTGCATACTAAACACAAAAGAAGTCCAGAGTTCAAATAAGTTTAAAAAACATTGAAGTGCCCGTGTAACAGATGAGTTCTCGTTCGAAACCCTGATACTCTGAAAGAGTTTGTCCAATTTGTACGTGACGTGCGTCAAGTTTTTGCCGTGACCCTCTCTACTCTTTTGCACATGCTATCCGGGTGAAATGATGATACCATGCCAAGTTTCAACATTTTCAGAATTCATTTTGTAGTGATTTTCAATTTCACGGTCATTTAGCTCTCTAAACAATTAGGTAAATGACCGAAAAACAGCAAATGATGTTAGAACATGTTGGAAATTGACGACGTCGCTTTCAATGTTGCATACTGAAAACAAAAGAAGTTTAGAGTTCAAATAAGTTTAAAAAACATTGAAGTGCCCGTGTAACAGATGAGTTCTCGTCCGAAACCCTGATACTCCGAAAGAGTTTGTCCAGTTTGTACACAAAGTTCGTCCAGTTTTTGTCGTAACCCTCTCTAGTCTTTTGCACATGCTATGCGGGTGAAATGATGATACCATGCCAAGTTTCAACATTTCCAGAATTCATGTTGTAGTGATTTTCAATTTCACGGTCATTTAGCTGTCTAAACAATTAGGTAAATGACCAAAAAACAACAAATGATGTCAGAACATGTTGGAAATTGATGACGTCGCTTTGAATGCTGCATACTGAACACAAAAGAAGTCGGAGTTCAAATAAG
>NW_025232722.1:6185-7111 GCF_018294505.1 Triticum aestivum | reverse complement strand
TTTTGTAGTGATTTTCAATTTCACGGTCATTTAGCTCTCTAAACAATTAGGTAAATGACCGAAAAAAAACAAGTAATGTTAGAACATGTTGGAAATTGATGACTTCGCTTTGAATGCTGCATACTGAACACAAAAGAAGTCCGGAGTTCAAATAAGTTTAAAACACATTGAAGTGCCCGTGTAACAGATGAGTTCTCGCCCGAAACCCTGATACTCTGAAAGAGTTTGTCCAATTTGTACGTGACGTGCGTCAAGTTTTTGCCGTGACCCTCCCTACTCTTTTGCACATGCTATGCAGGTGAAATGATGATACCATGCCAAGTTTCAACATTTTCAGAATTTATTTTGTAGTGATTTTCAATTTCACGGTCATTTAGCTCTCTAAACAATTAGGTAAATCACCGAAAAACAGCAAATGATGTTAGAACATGTTGGAAATTGATGACGTCGCTTTCAATGTTGCATAGTGAACACAAAATAAGTCCGGAGTTCAAATAAGTTTAAAAAACATTGAAGTGCCCGTGTAACAGATGAGTTCTCGTCCGAAACCCTGATGCTCCGAAAGAGTTTGTCCAGTTTGTACACGAAGTTCGTCCAGTTTTTGCCGTGACCCTCTCTAGTCTTTTGCACATGCTATGCGGGTGAAATGATGATACATTGCCAAGTTTCAACATTTTCAGAATTCATGTTGTAGTTATTTTCAATTTCACGGTCATTTAGCTGTCTAAACAAGTAGGTAAATGACCGAAAAACAACAAATGATGTCAGAACATGTTGGAAATTGATGATGTCGCTTTGAATGCTGCATACTGAACACAAAAGAAGTCGGAGTTCAAATAAGTTCAAAAAACATCGAAATGCCCGTGTAACAGATGAGTTCTCGTCCGAAACCCTGATACTCCAAAAGAGTTTGTCCAGTTTGTACA
>NW_025232722.1:0-1977 GCF_018294505.1 Triticum aestivum | reverse complement strand
AAGTCCGGAGTTCAAATAAGTTTAAAAAACATTGAAGTGCCCGTGTAACAGATGAGTTCTCGTCCGAAACCCTGATACTCTGAAAGAGTTTGTCCAATTTGTACGTGACGTGCGTCAAGTTTTTGCCGTGACCCTCTCTACTCTTTCGCACATGCTATGCGGGTGAAATGATGATACCATGCCAAGTTTCAACATTTTCAGAATTCATTTTGTAGTGATTTTCAATTTCACGGTCATTTATCTCTCTAAACAATTAGGTAAATGACCGAAAACAACAAATGATGTCAGAACATGTTGGAAATTGATGACGTCGCTTTGAATGCTGCATACTGAACACAAAAGAAGTCCAGAGTTCAAATAAGTTTAAAAAACATTGAAGTGCCCGTGTAACAGATGAGTTCTCGTCCGAAACGCTGATACTCCGAAAGAGTTTGTCCAGTTTGTACACGAAGTTCGTCTAGTTTTTGCCGTGACCCTCTCTAGTATTTTGCACATGCTATGCGGGTGAAATGATGATACCATGCCAAGTTTCAACATTTTCAGAATTCATTTTGTAGTGATTTTCAATTTCACGATCATTTAGCTCTCTAAACAATTAGGTAAATGACCGAAAAACAACAAATGATGTCAGAACATGTTGGAATATGATGATGTCGCTTTGAATGCTGCATACTGAACACAAAATAAGTCCGGAGTTCAAATAAGTTTAAAAACATTGAAGTGCCCATGTAACAGATGAGTTCTCGTCCGAAACGCTGATACTCCGAAAGAGTTTGTCCAGTTTGTACACGAAGTACGTCAAGTTTTTTCCGTGACCCTCTCTACTCTTTTGCACATGCTATGCGGGTGAAATGATGATACCATGCCAAGTTTCAACATTTTCAGAATTCATTTTGTAGTGATTTTCAATTTCACGGTGTCAGGACCCCGACTCGATGTCACATCGATCTAGCCGGTAACACCTCATATCACTTTGCGGCCTCACGCACGGTATTCCCACGGGAGTCGCCTTACCTTTGCCCGGGACCGTTTGCGCCTTTTGGCTCACGTATATGATAGTGTCGCTAGCATCCATATGATAAGGAGCCCGGGCTGACATGACTAGTCGTAAACCCAAAGTGGCACAAACTTACAGGGACAGGCATCCATGACCCAGCTCCGAACGTGTCGGTCATCAGCAAATGGGTCCGGGCTGTAGCACTGGGCTAGCAGGACTCCGGTAAACCGGGCTGTAGCGGGCTAACAGGACTCCGGTACTCAAAGCGTGATATTTCCCCGAAGGGACAGACACAGGAACGAAGAAGGACACATGCCGGCCAGCCTAAGTGTTCCAGAGCAGTAGCAAGCTACCATGGCTCAGCGGTAACACTAGGAGACATTTCCCGGTAAGAGAGGCTACTAAAGATAAACAACTAGATAGTCAGATCCCACACATACCAAGCATTTCAATCATACACACAATATGCTCGATATGTGCAAATACAATGAAGCATCACAAACATGACTCTACGACACAAGTACTTTATTTAAGGCTCAGGGAGCCATACATATCATTCACAAAGGTACGGGTCTCACGACCCAACATACAAGTCATACAGTCATACAAACCAGCAGCGGAAGTACATTGTCTGAGTACAGACAACTAGTAAAATAAAAGAGGCTTGGAAAGCCTAGCTATACTACGTGGTCCATCACAAGCTCAGGGTCACCACCTGGGTCCTTAGCCTACTCGTTGATGTCAACGTCTACATAGAACCCATCAGAAGGGGTTGCAGCGTCTTCTGTAAAAATGTAGATTATAGCAACATGAGTACAAAGGTACTCAGCAAGACTTACATCAGATCCTACATACATGCATAGTATCAAGAAGGGTTGGTGGAGTTATTGCAGCAAGCCAGCTTTGACTCTTGGCTAGGCTATCCTACGATACTCCAACTTGAAATGGTTTTTCGCACACGAGTCCACTACTCACCACTT
>NW_025232721.1:0-9184 GCF_018294505.1 Triticum aestivum | reverse complement strand
CGAACCCCAAGGTGCATTTACGTGTCGGTCATCAACACTCGTGGTTTTTGTCGATTCTGACCCGTTTCATGGACTATTTCTCACTGTTTTGGGGTCCCAAAGGGATTTCCATGGTTGTCGAACCCCAAGGTGTGCTTATGTGTTGGCCGTCAAGACTCGCTGTTTGGGCCGATTCTGGCCCGTATCTTGGATTATTACTCAGTTTTGGGGTCCCCAAGTGATTTCCACGATTAACGAACCTCGGGGTGCGTTTACGTGTTGGTCATCAACACTCGCGGTTTTTGTCGATTCTGACCCGTTTCATGGACTATTACTCACCATTTTGGGGTCCCAAAGCGATTTCCATGGTTGTCGAACCCCAAGGGGCGCTTACGTCTCGGTCATCAGCACTCGCAGATTGGGTTGATTTTGGCCCGTTTCTTGGACAATTACTTAGTATTGGTGTCCCGAAGTGATTTCCACGATTGACGAACCCCGGGGTGCATTTACGTGTTGGTCATCAACACTCAAAATTTTGGCCAATTCGTGTCCGTTTCGTGGACTATTACTCATAGTTTTCTGGTCCCAGAGCGATTTGCACGATTAACGAACCTCGGGGTGCGTTTACGTGTCGGTCATCAACACTCATGGTTTTTGTCGATTCTCACCCTCTTCATGGACTACTACTCACGGTGTTGGGGGCCCATAGCGATTTCCATGGTTGTCGAACCCCATGGTGCGCTTACGTGTCGGTCATCAACACTCGCGGTTTTTCCCGATTCTCACCCGTTTCATGGACTATAACTCAGTTTTGGGGTCCCGAAGCCATTTCCATGGTTGTCGAACCTCGTGGTGCGTTTACATGTCGGTCATCAACACTCACAATTTTGGCCAATTTTGGTCCGCTTCTTGGACTATTACTCACCATTTTCGGGTCCCGAAGAGATTTCCACGATTAACAAACCCTGGAGTGTGTTTACGTGTCGGTCATCAACACTCACAATTTTGGCCGATTCTTGTCCATTTCGTGCAGTATTACTCAATGTTTTGGGGTCCTAGAGCGATTTCCACGATTGACGATCCCGGGGTGCGTTTACTTGTCCATCGTCATCAATCACAGTTTTGGCTAATTCTGACCCGTTTCATGGACTATTACTCACCGTTTTGGGGTCCCAAAGTGATTTTCATAGTTGTTGAACCCCAAGGTGCGCTTACGTGTCGGTTATCAACACTCGCAGTTTTGGCCGATTCTGGCCTGTTTCGTGGACTTTTACTCACTATTTTGGGGTCCCGGGGTAATTTCCACGGTTAACAAACCTTGGGTTGCGTTTACGTGTCGAGCATCAACACTCGCGGTTTTTGTCGATTCTGACATGTTTCCTGGACTATTACTCACCCTCTTGGGGTCCCAAAGCGATTTCCATGATTGTCGAACCCCAAGGTGCGCTTACGTGTCGGTCATCAACACTCGCGGGTTTTCCCGATTCTGACCCGTTTCATGCACTATAACTCAGTTTTGGGGTCCCGAAGCCATTTCCATGGTTGTCGAACCTCGTGGTGCGTTTACATGTCGGTCATCAACACTCACAATTTTGGCCAATTTTGGTCCGCTTCTTGGACTATTACTCACCATTTTCGGGTCCCGAAGTGATTTCCACGATTAACAAACCCTGGGGTGTGTTGACGTGTCGGTCATCAACACTCACAATTTTGGCCGATTCTTGTCCGTTTCGTGCAGTATTACTCAATGTTTTGGGGTCCCAGAGCGATTTCCACGATTGACGATCCCGGGGTGCGTTTACTTGTCCATCGTCATCAATCACAGTTTTGGCTAATTCTGACCCGTTTCATGGACTATTACTCACCGTTTTGGGGTCCCGAAGTGATTTTCATAGTTGTTGAACCCCAAGGTGCGCTTACGTGTCGGTTATCAAGACTCGCAGTTTTGGCCGATTCTGGCCTGTTTCGTGGACTTTTACTCACTATTTTGGGGTCCCGGGGTAATTTCCACGGTTAACAAACCTTGGGTTGCGTTTACGTGTCGAGCATCAACACTCGCGGTTTTTGTCGATTCTGACATGTTTCGTGGACTATTACTCACCCTTTTGGGGTCCCAAAGCGATTTCCATGATTGTCGAACCCCAAGGTGCGCTTACGTGTCGGTCATCAACACTCGCGGGTTTTCCCGATTCTGACCCGTTTCATGCACTATAACTCAGTTTTGGGGCCCCGAAGCCATTTCCATGGTTGTCGAACCTCGTGGTGCGTTTACATGTCGGTCATCAACACTCACAATTTTGGCCAATTTTGGTCCGCTTCTTGGACTATTACTCACCATTTTCGGGTCCCGAAGTGATTTCCACGATTAACAAACCCTGGGGTGTGTTTACGTGTCGGTCATCAACACTCACAATTTTGGCCGATTCTTGTCCGTTTCGTGCAGTATTACTCAATGTTTTGGGGTCCCAGAGCGATTTCCACGATTGACGATCCCGGGGTGCGTTTACTTGTCCATCGTCATCAATCACAGTTTTGGCTAATTCTGACCCGTTTCATGGACTATTACTCACCGTTTTGGGGTCCCGAAGTGATTTTCATAGTTGTTGAACCCCAAGGTGCGCTTACGTGTCGGTTATCAAGACTCGCAGTTTTGGCCGATTCTGGCCTGTTTCGTGGACTTTTACTCACTATTTTGGGGTCCCGGGGTAATTTCCACGGTTAACAAACCTTGGGTTGCGTTTACGTGTCGAGCATCAACACTCGCGGTTTTTGTCGATTCTGACATGTTTCCTGGACTATTACTCACCCTTTTGGGGTCCCAAAGCGATTTCCATGATTGTCGAACCCCAAGGTGCGCTTACGTGTCGGTCATCCACACTCGCAGTTTGGGCCGACTCTGGCCCGTTTCCTGGACTACTACTCAGTTTTGGTTCCCAAAGTGATTTTCACGGCTGAAGAACCCCGGGGTGCGTTTACATGTCGGTCATCAACACTCACTATTTTGGCCAATTCTGGTCAGTTTCGTGGACTATTACTCACTGTTTTCGGGTCCCAGAGCGATTTCCATGATTACCGAACCCCAAGGTGCATTTACGTGTCGGTCATCAACACTCGTGGTTTTTGTCGATTCTGACCCGTTTCATGGACTATTTCTCACTGTTTTGGGGTCCCAAAGGGATTTCCATGGTTGTCGAACCCCAAGGTGTGCTTATGTGTTGGCCGTCAAGACTCGCTGTTTGGGCCGATTCTGGCCCGTATCTTGGATTATTACTCAGTTTTGGGGTCCCCAAGTGATTTCCACGATTAACGAACCTCGGGGTGCGTTTACATGTTGGTCATCAACACTCGCGGTTTTTGTCGATTCTGACCCGTTTCATGGACTATTACTCACCATTTTGGGGTCCCAAAGCGATTTCCATGGTTGTCGAACCCCAAGGGGCGCTTACGTCTCGGTCATCAGCACTCGCAGATTGGGTTGATTTTGGCCCGTTTCTTGGACAATTACTCAGTATTGGTGTCCCGAAGTGATTTCCACGATTGACGAACCCCGGGGTGCATTTACGTGTTGGTCATCAACACTCAAAAATTTGGCCAATTCGTGTCCGTTTCGTGGACTATTACTCATAGTTTTCTGGTCCCAGAGCGATTTCCACAATTAACGAACCTCGGGGTGCGTTTACGTGTCGATCATCAACACTCATGGTTTTTGTCGATTCTCACCCTCTTCATGGACTACTACTCACGGTGTTGGGGGCCCATAGCGATTTCCATGGTTGTCAAACCCCAAGGTGCGCTTACGTGTCGGTCATCAACACTCGCAGTTTTTCCCGATTCTGACCCGTTTCATGGACTATAACTCAGTTTTGGGGTCCTGAAGCCATTTCCATGGTTGTCGAACCTCGTGGTGCGTTTACATGTCGGTCATCAACACTCACAATTTTGGCCAATTTTGGTCCGCTTCTTGGACTATTACTCACCATTTTCGGGTCCCGAAGTGATTTCCACGATTAACAAACCCTGGGTTGTGTTTACGTGTCGGTCATCAACACTCACAATTTTGGCCGATTCTTGTCCATTTCGTGCAGTATTACTCAATGTTTTGGGGTCCCATAGCGATTTCCACGATTGACGATCCCGGGGTGCGTTTACTTGTCCATCGTCATCAATCACAGTTTTGGCTAATTCTGACCCGTTTCATGGACTATTACTCACCGTTTTGGGGTCCCAAAGTGATTTTCATAGTTGTTGAACCCCAAGGTGCGCTTACGTGTCGGTTATCAACACTCGCAGTTTTGGCCGATTCTGGCCTGTTTCGTGGTCTTTTACTCACTATTTTGGGGTCCCGGGGTAATTTCCACGGTTAACAAACCTTGGGTTGCGTTTACGTGTCGAGCATCAACACTCGCGATTTTTGTCGATTCTGACATGTTTCCTGGACTATTACTCACCCTCTTGGGGTCCCAAAGCGATTTCCATGATTGTCGAACCCCAAGGTGCGCTTACGTGTCGGTCATCAACACTCGCGGGTTTTCCCGATTCTGACCCGTTTCATGCACTATAACTCAGTTTTGGGGTCCCGAAGCCATTTCCATGGTTGTCGAACCTCGTGGTGCGTTTACATGTCGGTCATCAACACTCACAATTTTGGCCAATTTTGGTCCGCTTCTTGGACTATTACTCACCATTTTCGGGTCCCGAAGTGATTTCCACGATTAACAAACCCTGGGGTGTGTTTACGTGTCGGTCATCAACACTCACAATTTTGGCCGATTCTTGTCCGTTTCGTGCAGTATTACTCAATGTTTTGGGGTCCCAGAGCGATTTCCACGATTGACGATCCCGGGGTGCGTTTACTTGTCCATCGTCATCAATCACAGTTTTGGCTAATTCTGACCCGTTTCATGGACTATTACTCACCGTTTTGGGGTCCCGAAGTGATTTTCATAGTTGTTGAACCCCAAGGTGCGCTTACGTGCCGGTTATCAAGACTCGCAGTTTTGGCCGATTCTGGCCTGTTTCGTGGACTTTTACTCACTATTTTGGGGTCCCGGGGTAATTTCCACGGTTAACAAACCTTGGGTTGCGTTTACGTGTCGAGCATCAACACTCGCGGTTTTTGTCGATTCTGACATGTTTCCTGGACTATTACTCACCCTTTTGGGTCCCAAAGCGATTTCCATGATTGTCGAACCCCAAGGTGCGCTTACGTGTCGGTCATCCACACTCGCAGTTTGGGCCGACTCTGGCTCGTTTCCTGAACTACTACTCAGTTTTGGTTCCCAAAGTGATTTTCACGGCTGAAGAACCCCGGGGTGCGTTTACATGTCGGTCATCAACACTCACTATTTTGGCCAATTCTGGTCAGTTTCGTGGACTATTACTCACTGTTTTCGGGTCCCAGAGCGATTTCCATGATTAACGAACCCCAAGGTGCATTTACGTGTCGGTCATCAACACTCGTGGTTTTTGTCGATTCTGACCCGTTTCATGGACTATTTCTCACTGTTTTGGGGTCCCAAAGGGATTTCCATGGTTGTCGAACCCCAAGGTGTGCTTATGTGTTGGCCGTCAAGACTCGCTGTTTGGGCCGATTCTGGCCCGTATCTTGGATTATTACTCAGTTTTGGGGTCCCCAAGTGATTTCCACGATTAACGAACCTCGGGGTGCGTTTACGTGTTGGTCATCAACACTCGCGGTTTTTGTCGATTCTGACCCGTTTCATGGACTATTACTCACCATTTTGGGGTCCCAAAGCGATTTCCATGGTTGTCGAACCCCAAGGGGCGCTTACGTCTCGGTCATCAGCACTCGCAGATTGGGTTGATTTTGGCCCGTTTCTTGGACAATTACTTAGTATTGGTGTCCCGAAGTGATTTCCACGATTGACGAACCCCGGGGTGCATTTACGTGTTGGTCATCAACACTCAAAATTTTGGCCAATTCGTGTCCGTTTCGTGGACTATTACTCATAGTTTTCTGGTCCCAGAGCGATTTGCACGATTAACGAACCTCGGGGTGCGTTTACGTGTCGGTCATCAACACTCATGGTTTTTGTCGATTCTCACCCTCTTCATGGACTACTACTCACGGTGTTGGGGGCCCATAGCGATTTCCATGGTTGTCGAACCCCAAGGTGCGCTTACGTGTCGGTCATCAACACTCGCGGTTTTTCCCGATTCTGACCCGTTTCATGGACTATAACTCAGTTTTGGGGTCCCGAAGCCATTTCCATGGTTGTCGAACCTCGTGGTGCGTTTACATGTCAGTCATCAACACTCACAATTTTGGCCAATTTTGGTCCGCTTCTTGGACTATTACTCACCATTTTCGGGTCCCGAAGTGATTTCCACGATTAACAAACCCTGGGGTGTGTTTACGTGTCGGTCATC
Organism: Triticum aestivum; assembly: GCF_018294505.1. Lineage (NCBI taxonomy): Eukaryota > Viridiplantae > Streptophyta > Magnoliopsida > Poales > Poaceae > Triticum > Triticum aestivum. The sequence goes on along the minus strand of NW_025232721.1, from coordinate 2,815 downwards.
AACACTCACAATTTTGGCCGATTCTTGTCCGTTTCGTGCAGTATTACTCAATGTTTTGGGGTCCCAGAGCGATTTCCACGATTGACGATCCCGGGGTGCGTTTACTTGTCCATCGTCATCAATCACAGTTTTGGCTAATTCTGACCCGTTTCATGGACTATTACTCACCGTTTTGGGGTCCCGAAGTGATTTTCATAGTTGTTGAACCCCAAGGTGCGCTTACGTGTCGGTTATCAAGACTCGCAGTTTTGGCCGATTCTGGCCTGTTTCGTGGACTTTTACTCACTATTTTGGGGTCCCGGGGTAATTTCCACGGTTAACAAACCTTGGGTTGCGTTTACGTGTCGAGCATCAACACTCGCGGTTTTTGTCGATTCTGACATGTTTCGTGGACTATTACTCACCCTTTTGGGGTCCCAAAGCGATTTCCATGATTGTCGAACCCCAAGGTGCGCTTACGTGTCGGTCATCCACACTCGCAGTTTGGGCCGACTCTGGCCCGTTTCCTGGACTACTACTCAGTTTTGGTTCCCAAAGTGATTTTCACGGCTGAAGAACCCCGGGGTGCGTTTACATGTCGGTCATCAACACTCACTATTTTGGCCAATTCTGGTCAGTTCCGTGGACTATTACTCACTGTTTTCGGGTCCCAAAGCGATTTCCATGATTAACGAACCCCAAGGTGCATTTACGTGTCGGTCATCAACACTCGTGGTTTTTGTCGATTCTGACCCGTTTCACGGACTATTTCTCACCGTTTTGGGGTCCCAAAGGGATTTCCATGGTTGTCGAACCCCAAGGTGTGCTTATGTGTTGGCCGTCAAGACTCGCTGTTTGGGCCGATTCTGGCCCGTATCTTGGATATTACTCAGTTTTGGGGTCCCAAAGTGATTTCCATGATTAACGAACCTCGGGGTGCGTTTACGTGTTGGTCATCAACACTCGCGGTTTTTGTCGATTCTGACCCGTTTCATGGACTATTACTCACCGTTTTGGGGTCCCAAAGCGATTTCCATGGTTGTCGAACCCCAAGGGGCGCTTACGTCTCGGTCATCAGCACTCACAGATTGGGTTGATTTTGGCCCGTTTCTTGGACAATTACTCAGTATTGGTGTCCCGTAGTGATTTCCACGATTGACGAACCCCGGGGTGCATTTACGTGTTGGTCATCAACACTCAAAATTTTGGCCAATTCGTGTCCGTTTCGTGGACTATTACTCATAGTTTTCTGGTCCCAGAGCGATTTGCACGATTAACGAACCTCGGGGTGCGTTTACGTGTCGGTCATCAACACTCATGGTTTTTGTCGATTCTCACCCTCTTCATGGACTACTACTCACGGTGTTGGGGGCCCATAGCGATTTCCATGGTTGTCAAACCCCAAGGTGCGCTTACGTGTCGGTCATCAACACTCGCGGTTTTTCCCGATTCTGACCCGTTTCATGGACTATAACTCAGTTTTGGGGTCCCGAAGCCATTTCCATGGTTGTCGAACCTCGTGGTGCGTTTACATGTCGGTCATCAACACTCACAATTTTGGCCAATTTTGGTCCGCTTCTTGGACTATTACTCACCATTTTGGGTCCCGAAGTGATTTCCACGATTAACAAACCCTGGGGTGTGTTTACGTGTCGGTCATCAACACTCACAATTTTGGCCGATTCTTGTCCGTTTCGTGCAGTATTACTCAATGTTTTGGGGTCCCAGAGCGATTCCCACGATTGACGATCCCGGGGTGCGTTTACTTTTCCATCGTCATCAATCACAGTTTTGGCTAATTCTGACCCGTTTCATGGACTATTACTCACCGTTTTGGGGTCCCGAAGTGATTCTCATAGTTGTTGAACCCCAAGGTGCGCTTACGTGTCGGTTATCTACACTCGCAGTTTTGGCCGATTCTGGCATGTTTCGTGGACTTTTACTCACTATTTTGGGGTCCCGGGGTAATTTCCACGATTAACGAACCTTGGGTTGCGTTTACGTGTCGAGCATCAACACTCGCGGTTTTTGTCGATTCTGACATGTTTCCTGGACTATTACTCACCCTTTTGGGGTCACAAAGCGATTTCCCTGATTGTCGAACCCCAAGGTGCGCTTACGTGTCGGTCATCCACACTCGTAGTTTGGGCCGACTCTGGCCCGTTTCCCGGACTACTACTCAGTTTTGGTTCCCAAAGTGATTTTCACGGCTGAAGAACCCCGGGGTGCGTTTACGTGTCGGTCATCAACACTCACTATTTTGGCCAATTCTGGTCAGTTTCGTGGACTATTGCTTACTGTCTTCGGGTCCCAGAGCGATTTCCATGATTAACGAACCCCAAGGTGCATTTACGTGTCGGTCATCAACACTCGTGGTTTTTGTCGATTCTGACCTGTTTCATGGACTATTTCTCACCGTTTTGGGGTCCCAAAGGGATTTACATGGTTGTGGAACCCCAAGGTGTGCTTATGTGTTGGCCGTCAGGACTCGCTGTTTGGGCCGATTCTGGCCCGTATCTTGGATTATTACTCAGTTTTGGGGTCCCAAAGTGATTTCCACGATTAACGAACCTCGGGGTGCGTTTACGTGTTGGTCATCAACACTCGCGGTTTTTGTCGATTCTGACCCGTTTCATGGACTATTACTCACTGTTTTGGGGTCCCAAAGCGATTTCCATGGTTGTCGAACCCTAAGGCGCGCTTACGTGTTTGTCATCAGCACACGCAGATTGGGTTGATTTTGGCCCGTTTCTTGGACAATTACTCACTATTGGTGTCCCGAAGTGATTTCCACGATTGACGAACCCCGGGGTGCATTTACGTGTTGGTCATCAAC
>NW_025232720.1:0-9185 GCF_018294505.1 Triticum aestivum | reverse complement strand
AAAACTAAGTTTGGATTATATGAGTGGTTAGTCATGCCTTTTGGGTTAACTAATGCACCTAGTACTTTCATGAGATTAATGAATGAAGTTTTACGTGCTTTCATTGGACGATTTGTGGTAGTTTACTTTGATGACATATTGATTTATAGCAGATCTTTGGAAGAACATTTGGAACATTTACGTGCTGTTTTTATTGCTCTACGTGATGCACGTTTGTTTGGTAACCTTGGGAAGTGCACCTTTTGCACCGACCGAGTATCTTTTCTTGGCTATGTTGTTACTCCACAGGGAATTGAAGTTGATAAAGCCAAGATTGAAGCTATTGAGAGTTGGCCGCAGCCCAAAACGGTCACACAAGTGAGGAGTTTTCTTGGCCTCGCTGGATTCATTAGGCGTTTTGTGAGAGATTTCAGCACCATTGCTGCACCTCTCAATGAGCTTACAAAGAAAGATGTGCCTTTTCTTTGGGGTACCACACATGAAGAAGCCTTCACGGTATTGAAAGATAAGTTGACACATGCTCCTTTACTCCAACTTCCTGATTTTAATAAGACTTTTGAGCTTGAATGTGATGCTAGTGGAATTGGATTAGGAGGTGTGTTATTACAAGATGGCAAACCTGTTGCATACTTTTCTGAAAAATTGAGTGGGCCTAGTCTGAATTATTCTACTTATGATAAAGAATTATATGCTCTTCTTCGGAGTTTAGAAACATGGCAACATTATTTATGGCCCAAGGAATTTGTTATACATTCTGATCATGAATCTTTGAAACATATTAAAAGTCAAGCTAAACTGAATCGTAGGCATGCTAAATGGGTTGAATTCATTGAGACTTTCCCTTATGTCATTAAACACAAGAAGGGAAAAGAAAATGTTATTGCTGATGCATTGTCTCGTCGCTATACTATGCTTTCACAACTTGACTTCAAAATATTTGGTTTGGAGACCATCAAAGATCAATATGTGCATGATGCTGATTTTAAAGATGTAATGCAGAATTGTAAAGAAGGAAGAATGTGGAACAAGTTTGTCTTTAACGATGGATTTGTGTTTCGTGCTAACAAGCTATGCATTCCAGCTAGCTCCGTTCGTCTTTTGTTGTTGCAGGAGGTGCATGGAGGAGGATTAATGGGACACTTTGGCATGAAGAAGACGGAGGACGTACTTGCTACACATTTCTTTTGGCCAAAGATGAGACGGGATGTTGAGCGTTTTATTGCTCGCTGCACTACATGTCAAAAAGCTAAGTCACGACTCAATCCTCATGGTTTATATATGCCTTTGCCTGTACCTAGTGTTCCTTGGGAGGATATATCTATGGACTTTGTTTTAGGTTTACCTCGAACAAAGAAGGGGAGGGATAGCATATTTGTTGTCGTGGATAGATTCTCGAAAATGGCACACTTTATACCATGTCATAAAAGCGACGATGCTGTTAATGTTGCTGATTTGTTCTTTCGTGAAATTATTCACTTGCATGGTGTGCCAAATACTATTGTTTCAGATCATGATACTAAATTTCTTAGCCACTTTTGGAGATGTTTATGGGCTAAGTTGGGGACTAAACTGCTTTTTAGTACTACTTGTCACCCCCAAACTGATGGCCAAACTGAAGTAGTCAATAGAACATTGTCTACTATGCTTAGGGCTGTTTTGAAGAGTAATAAGAAAATGTGGGAGGAATGCTTGCCTCATATTGAATTTGCTTATAATCGTTCATTGCATTCTACTACTAAGATGTGCCCTTTTGAAGTTGTGTATGGTTTCCTACCTCGTGCACCTATTGATTTGTTGCCTCTTCCATCTTCGGAGAAGGTTAATTTCGATGCTAAACAACGTGCTGAATTGATTTTAAAAATGCATGAGTTAACTAAGGAAAACATTGAGCGTATGAATGCCAAATATAAACTTGCTGGAGATAAGGGTAGAAAACATGTTGTGTTTGCACCTGGAGATCTTGTTTGGTTACATTTGCGTAAGGATAGATTTCCTGATTTGTGCAAATCAAAGCTCATGCCACGGGCTGATGGTCCCTTTAAGGTGTTAGAGAAAATAATTGATAATGCATATAAACTTGAGCTGCCTGCAGATTTTGGGGTTAGTCCCACTTTTAACATTGCAGATTTGAAGCCTTATTTGGGTGAGGAAGATGAGCTTCCGTCGAGGACGACTTCATTTCAAGAAGTGGAGGATGATGAGGACATCAGTACCATTGTTACACCCACAGCCCCTGCTGCTATACATACTGGACCAATTACTAGAGCTCGCGCACGCCAACTAAATTACCAGGTACTTCCGTTTCTTGGTAATGATTCTAATGTTCATGAGAATATGATGCTGCCTAAATTGGATACATTTGTTTTGCTTACAAATGAAGGTCCTAGCTTGGCGAAGGATGAACATTAGAGCAAGAACAAGCATGGAGATGATGGCATGCGCAAGGGGAACAAGAACAGAGTTACAAGTGATGATTTCAGGTCTTTGAAGCCACCATAACGAGTGCATGAAGCCTTGGACGAAATATACAAGATGTCACTTCATAAATTTCGTCCAGAGGCTATTATAGGTGTTGCGTCACCTTTTTATTGGGCCAGGCCCATGTAATTTCGAAATACATAAGTATAGGCTATTTTTAGAGTCCGTATGTGTGGGGAAACAAGAGATAGGATTGATTTCGGACCCCTCCACCAAGGGCCATGAAATTCCCCCTCTCTTCCTCCATATATACAGCCCTTAGGGCACCGTTTTGACTTTGGGTTTTGTTTACGTTAAAGTTCGCCATAGCTGCAACTTCGCGTACTTCGTTTGTGTTCAACGACCAGACAAAGGCGTCACAGAACCCCGCCTTGATCAATAAAGCTTTCATCTTATATTCGCAATATCCAGATTGCAATCTCAGTTTCTTACTTGTTCTTCGTTTGCTCGCAGGAAGCAGACCCTCGTGGTCAGGTTGATCGTGCTCCAGCATGGTCAATAACCTCTCGGACTTGGTTTAGCGATTGCTAAGGCGCGACATCCTCGCACGTTCGTAGTCGGATCGTCAAAGTCGACTGCCACCAAAGCGATATCCATCATCTCATCGAAAGACGGGACACCTTTGCCTCTATCAACATATGCCACAAGGTGATAGAGGCGGAGGTGTCCCGTCTTTCGATGAGATGATGGATTTCGCTTTGGTGGAAGTCGACTTTGACGATCCGACTACGAACGTGCGAGGACGTCGCGCCTTAGCAATCGCTAAACCAACTCCGAGAGGTTATTGACCACGCCGGAGCATGATCAACCTGACCACGAGGGTCTGTTTCCTGCGAGCAAACGAAGAACGAGCAAGAAACTAAGATTGCAATCTGGATATTGTGAATATAAGATGAAAGCTTTATTGATCAAGGTGGGGTTCTGTGACGCCTTTGTCTGGTCGTTGAACACAAACGAAGTACGCGAAGTTGCAGCTATGGCGAACTTTTAATCTAAACAAAACCCAAAGTCTAAACGATGCCCTAAGGGCTGTATATATGGAGGAAGAGGGGGGAATTTCGTGGCCCTTGGTGGAGGGGTCCGAAATCAACCCTATCTCTTGTTTCCCCACACATACGGACTCTAAAAATAGCCTATACTTATGTATTTCGAAATTACATGGGCCTGGCCCAATAATAAGGTGACGCAGCACCTAAAATAGCCTCGGGACGAAATTTATGAAGTGGTATCTTGTATATTTCGTCCAAGGCTTCATGCACCCATTATGGTGGCTTCAAAGTCCTGAAATCATCACTTGTAACTCCGTTCTTGTTCCCCTTGCGCATGCCATCATCTCCATGCTTGTTCTTGCTCCAATGTTCATCCTTCTCCAAGCTAGGCCCTTCATTTGTAAGCAAAACAAATGTATCCAATTTAGGCAGCATCATATTCTCATGAACATTAGAATCATTACCAAGAAACGAAAGTACCTGGTAATTTAGTTGGTGTGCACGGGCTCTAGTAATTGGTCCAGTATGTATAGCAGCAGGGGCTGTGGGTGTAACAATTGTATTGATGTCCTCATCATCCTCCCCTTCTTGAAATGAAGTCGTCCTCGACGGAAGTTCATCTTCCTCACCCAAATAAGGCTTCAAATCTGCAATGTTAAAAGTGGGACTAACCCCAAAATCTGCAGGCAGCTCAAGTTTATATGCATTATCGTTTATTTTCTCTAACACCTTAAAGGGACCATCAGCACGTGGAATTAGCTTTGATTTGCGCAAATCAGGAAATCTATCCTTACGCAAATGTAACCAAACAAGATCTCCAGGTGCAAACACAACATGTTTTCTACCCTTATCTTCAGCAAGTTTATATTTAGCATTCATACGCTCAATGTTTTCCTTAGTTAACTCATGCATTTTTAAAATCAATTCAGCACGTTGTTTAGCATCAAAATTAACCTTCTCCGAAGATGGAAGAGGCAACAAATCAATAGGTGCACGAGGTAGGAAACCATACACAACTTCAAAAGGGCACATCTTAGTAGTAGAATGCAGTGAACGATTATAAGCAAATTCAATATGAGGCAAGCATTCCTCCCACATTTTCTTATTATTCTTCAAAACAGCCCTAAGCATAGTAGACAACATTCTATTGACTACTTCAGTTTGTCCATCAGTTTGGGGGTGACAAGTAGTACTAAAAAGCAGTTTAGTCCCCAACTTAGCCCATAAACATCTCCAAAAGTGGCTAAGAAATTTAGTATCACCATCTGAAACAATAGTATTTGGCACACCATGCAAGCGAATAATTTCACGAAAGAACAAATCAGCAACATTAACAGCATCATCGCTTTTATGACATGGTATAAAGTGTGCCATTTTCGAGAATCTATCCACGACAACAAATATGCTATCCCTCCCCTTCTTTGTTCGAGGTAAACCTAAAACAAAGTCCATAGATATATCCTCCCAAGGAACACTAGGTACAGGCAAAGGCATATATAAACCATGAGGATTGAGTCGTGACTTAGCTTTTTGACATGTAGTGCATCGAGCAATAAAACGCTCAACATCCCGTCTCATCTTTGGCCAAAAGAAATGTGTAGCAAGTACGTCCTCCGTCTTCTTCACGCCAAAGTGTCCCATTAATCCTCCTCCATGCGCCTCCTGCAACAACAAAAGACGAACGGAGCTAGCTGGAATGCATAGCTTGTTGGCACGAAACACAAATCCATCGTTAACGACAAACTTGTTCCACATTCTTCCTTCTTTACAATTCTGCATTACATCTTTAAAATCAGCATCATGCACATATTGATCTTTGATGGTCTCCAAACCAAATATTTTGAAGTCAAGTTGTGAAAGCATAGTATAGCGACGAGACAATGCATCAGCAATAACATTTTCTTTTCCCTTCTTGTGTTTAATGACATAAGGGAAAGTCTCAATGAATTCAACCCATTTAGCATGTCTACGATTCAGTTTAGCTTGACTTTTAATATGTTTCAAAGATTCATGATCAGAATGTATAACAAATTCTTTGGGCCATAAATAATGTTGCCATGTTTCTAAAGTCCGAACAAGAGCATATAATTCTTTATCATAAGTAGAATAATTCAGACTAGCCCACTCAATTTTTCAGAAAAGTATGCAACAGGTTTGCAGTCTTGTAATAATACACCACCTAATCCAATTCCACTAGCATCACATTCAAGCTCAAAAGTCTTATTAAAATCAGGAAGTTGGAGTAAAGGAGCATGTGTCAACTTATCTTTCAATACCGAGAAGGCTTCTTCCTGTGCGGTACCCCAAAGAAAAGGCACATCTTTCTTTGTAAGCTCATTGAGAGGTGCAGCAATGGTGCTGAAATCTCTCACAAAACGCCTATAGAATCCAGCGAGGCCAAGAAAACTCCTCACTTGTGTGACCGTATTGGGTTGCGGCCAACTCTCAATAGCTTCAATCTTGGCTTTATCAACTTCAATTCCCTGTGGAGTAACAACATAGCCAAGAAAAGATACTCGGTCGGTGCAAAATGTGCACTTCCCAAGGTTACCAAACAAACGTGCATCACGTAGAGCAATAAAAACAGCACGTAAATGTTCCAAATGTTCTTCCAAAGATCCGCTATAAATCAATATGTCATCAAAGTAAACTACCACAAATCGTCCAATGAAAGCACGTAAAACTTCGTTCATTAATCTCATGAAAGTACTAGGTGCATTAGTTAACCCAAAAGGCATGACTAACCACTCATATAATCCAAACTTAGTTTTGAATGCTGTTTTCCATTCATCTCCCAATTTCATACGAATTTGATGGTATCCACTACGCAAATCAACTTTGGAGAATATTGTAGAGCCACTCAATTCATCAAGCATATCATCTAGCCTAGGAATAGGATGACGATAACGAATAGTAATATTATTAATGCCTCTACAATCAACACACATACGTGATGTACCATCCTTTTTCGGCACTAGAATAATAGGAACAGCACAAGGACTAAGGGATTCGCGTATATAACCTTTGTCGAGAAGCTCTTGTACTTGACGCATAATCTCCTTCGTCTCCTCTGGATTGGTACGGTATGGTGCACGGTTTTGGCAGTGAAGCACCGGGAATTAAGTCAATCTGATGCTCAATCCCTCGAATAGGCGGTAATCCCGGTGGCACGTCTTGTGGAAAGACGTCAGCGAACTCCTGCAAAATGTTAGTGACAGCAGGAGGCAAAGAGGAAGGCACGTTGATGAGGACATGACTACCTTGGATATGACCAAAAATATTGCATATATGCATATTTGTCAGGTGATTTCTAGTGCAAACTATTCAATAATCTATTTATGTTATCCAGAACAAAAATACTTCACACACTTTTGTGTTTTGTCTAATTGCAGGTGTATGGGACATTTGTACAATCCACATATGAAGATAAGGAAGAAAGAGATGTTTATTTGCTGTCCAAAAAGTTCTCTCACGTCACTTTTGGCCCAAGAGAAGATAGAGTCCAAGTCTCTCACGTTCTGGATTCAGATTCGGACTGCACAGACACACCTGACTCAAAACGCACACAAGTTTTTCATACGGACTCCGAATTGGGTGATTCTTTTTTTGTTGGAAACTAGATTTCGTGCACTTTCCAACCCAATTGGAATCACCTTCAAATGCGTCCGGAGCGTTGAGTTGTGGACGAAACAATCTGATGCTGCAGCAGAATCCGAGTCAAACTACAAGTCCAAAGGTGTTACATCACCTCCACTTGGGCCCATTGGCCTTGTACGACCTAGATTTAGTTTTAGGCTGCCTTGGGACGTCCTCCCACCTCCTTGGCCGCCACCCCTTGCTCCTATATAAGTAGATCCATCTAGTAGCTTTTGCTTGGGATTTGTTTAGTTAAAAGTTAGCCATTGCAACTTCGTGTACTTCGTTTGTGTCCAACGACCAGACCAAGACCACTTACGGATCCCCACCTTTATCAATACCTCATATATACTTGCAATATTCAGATTGCTTTTATCATATTCTTGCTTGTTCTTCGATTGCTTGCAGGAATAGACCTTCGTGGTCAGGTTGATTGTGCTCCGGTGTGGTCAATAACCTCTCAGAGCTGGTTTAGCGATTGCTAAGGCGCAACGTCGTGCACGTTTGTAGTCGGATCATCAAAGTCATCTTCACCAAATCGATAGTTATCATCTCATCGAAAGATCGGGACACCCCGCCTCTATCAAGTGGTATCAGTTTTCAGGTTGCTCGGTGAGAATTTCCAGTTTTTCCTAGATTAGATTTATTTTCTTACCTATTGTCCAAGAAAAAGCCACAAAACAAAAGTTAGATCTATTCATCCTTTGTCCTAGCCAGACTGAGCCTTTACAATTTTCTTTTCATTGTTTGCATTATTGAATTATCGGTTGCATCGCCGTGTCGAGTTGCTGGTCTTAGTGTCTAGTTCCTTTAGAGTTTCGAGTTCTGTTCACATTAGTCACGCAACCGCTGCATCATTATCCCATCCGCTGTCCACCATCCCATCCACCAATTTCCACCACGTGCTACGCATTGTTTATTGTCATAATCATAGTTGAGGTCACTCACATCTTCGCCTGATCGAATCTGCATCTTATCTAGTTTGTCTTGGAAAGAGGGAGAAAAAGAATATAAAGAAAAAAAAGAGAGAAAAAAGGAAAGAAAAAAAAAGAAAAAGAGGAGAAGAAAAATAAAAAAAAAGCGTGAGAAAAAAAAGAGAGAAGAAAAAAATTGGATCTATCTAGAATCAATCTCGTACCTGAATTCGGATTGGAATCTGTTTTGCGCACTGTTCAGTAAAACAGGTGTATCTTCCTCATACGAAGTCCGTTTTGGCTCCGTGAGTACTCAAATTGAAGATAGCGACGAGCCGCATCTAAATAGTTACAGAAGCTAGTTCAATATTTGACACCTCACAATCGGCTTCTAAATAGGTCTTTTTGCCCTCCGAAGTTCGTGAACACAGCTTGTTCCAATTTTTCAGGCCAGTTTTAGAATTCTTTGACTCCTCATATCAACTCGGAATTGAGTGATTCTTTTTGCATTGGAAAGCTTGAGTTAGTAGCATTCTTTGAAAGAATTTATCAGAAAATTGTCTCAAACTTTTCAAGAGGAAAGTTGGAGAGAGAGTTGTTGTATATCCTGCTTGGCAGTTGTTTTTCATCATTATCTTCACTGTCGTTGTGATCTTCACTTATATCTTGCTGTCAAGAGCTACTTAGTATCCTTCATTGATGCTAGTTGTGATACGCCGTGACCTCATTAGTGTTCTAGGCTCGCGTCTCTAGTTCGGTCTAGCCTAGGACCAGCACAGTACCGTCGTTGAGCGTTTATTCAACATTGCATCTTTGAATTGATTATTGCTAATCTTTTGCTACCATATATAGCCAACCCAGCTCCACATATTTCTACACCGTGTATACGTACGCTCCCCTGGCAATCGCTTTACTCAATATTCGGAGTTACTTGACACCGCTGGTTGCCGATCACCGCCTGCTGCATGGTAAGAACGTGTAAGACATTGATATTTGCTTTACTGTGAGCGTTTTACCACCACATCCTAGTAGTTATAGGAACATTATTTTTGGGTTTTGTTTCTTGTTCTACTAATCATGACAGGATCCAGAGTCAATTCATGGGCTTCGTCGATCGCGGGAGACGTGCCACCACCTTTGCAAATACCACAACCGTCACGAGAGGTGC
>NW_025232719.1:0-9188 GCF_018294505.1 Triticum aestivum | reverse complement strand
ACAGGTGAGAGTCCTGGCACAACAGCTCCAGCTCCTGTCGGTGCAGATACTGCAAAGGCGACTGTTTCGTGTGCTGGTCTTCCACCTAGGCGTCATAGCCCCCGCAAGCAACCAACAGACATACCCAACGCACCGGCTATAGCTAGGAGCAGGAGAGACGAGTCTGGTTATGTTCCTGCGTCCACACCATTCCCGCCACCTGCCAGAAGCAATGTGATGGAGAAACCGGAAGACCGGAGCACAGCTGATGCAGGTGTCAAGCCGGGCATGAGTGACGCAGGTGAACGCCCGAAGCAGACTGCGCCTTTACCCGTAGTGGAAATCCCCAGCTTAAATCTGCGCACTTCCAGGCTCCCAGTCAATGTGGGTGTCCCCTACAGCCCAAACAAGAAGATTGTCATGAAAGTTGCGGCTGATACCTCCGACAACATGCCCCACCCTACAAATAAGCCCGGTCATTCTGTAGCGGCCGATTCAGATATGTTTGTTGATCTTTCACCCTTGGATTCTGCCCCGCAAGTCATTCGTGGTCTGGCCAGTAGGCATGAGAGGCACCCAATGGCCTTCACCCCACCGAGCTTCAGCCTTGGCATCAGTCAAGATCAACCGGTGGTGCAAGATCCTATGCCAGTTGCCTTTGCTTTCCCGGGAGGCATGCCCGCAATGATGGCGCAGCCAATGGTCGAGGGCAGGAAGGCTGTCAAGTTCGCAGAGCCGATAGTGCAAGGTACACTTATCATGTCCTTATGATTTTCTTGTATACATCTTTGTACTTTGACTTTTGTCGCAATCATATTTTTTGGGGGTTCTCACTTGTGATGGCAACTGACATGTGATGACATGGCAAACTGGATTTGATGCACCATGTCACCTACATTTTTTTTGCTGCCATGCTGCATTTCACATTTTGGGCAACCACGTGGCAACTGAAGTTGATTCAACATGTCAACTGTAGTTGCTGTCACATGAAAAATACAGTGCATCACACATGGCAACTGGAACTGCCGCACCATGTCACCTGCATTTTTTGTTTCCATGCTGCATTTTTTCATACGACAAGCACATGGCAAGTGGAGTTGTCACAACATGGCAACTGTAGTTGTTGTGACATGGCAACTACAGTCGAACTAGATGGCAACTACAGTGCAACTACATGGCAACTGTAGTTGCTATGACATGGCCACTGTAGTTGGACCACACACGGCAACTGCCCACTTTTTGTACCTACATCTCACATCATGCACCCTATCTTCTCACAATCCATCTGTTTTTGATTTCTAGGTATCCTAATCCATTTTTTTATCCTTGTAGCCACCCCTGGGGAGATTTCACCATCACTTGATGAAGCTTACCACAGGATCGAGGAGGCAGCATTGCAGAGGAGGTCCTCACGAGGGCAAGGGCAATCAAGTTCCAACGTGCCTGCAGATACGGTATCTGAGGATACCATTAGGAGTGCCACCCCTGGTTCTGTGAGGTAGCAGAGGGTAGTTCACCCACCTCCCGCGGAGGACTATGAGCCTGATTTCAGAGCCACTAAGGAACAGACCCAGCTGTACGATATTGTCAAGCGGTTTGGAAATGCGAGGGCCAGCAGCAAGCACATGAAGGAGCTGAAAGCGTAAATGACCACACCCCATAATCTCTCATTTTGCTTTGCTCTTTTTTTACCATTCATTTTCTTCGTACTTTCTATACACGATCCGCTTACGTTTTAGTTCTTTCATTTCTTTTACTTAGTAAGCATCGTTCTTTCATGTTATATCGTTTTCATACAACTCATGTTTGGACAGAACCAAGGTCATTCAATGCGAAGCGATGTACGTCGACCTTGGTGATCTTGCCGAGTCCGTGAGGCCAAACGGTAAAATGTCGACGAATGTAGTTGCATGCGGGATGACTACATCAACAATCACACCAATGTGTGTGCCGACAAGATAATCATGCATTACAGTGTGACCTGCAAAATATGGGATGGTGACTTCCACCACAAAATCCTGAGGAAGAATTTTGCTCAACACGGTGAATTCAAGCTCACACTGAAGAAATATGTGAGTACTCCTTCCCTGTTTGCGCTGTTTTTTCACATGGTATGGTTTTTTGCCATCATCTGCACTCTGCTTTTGTGGCAGATGTTTTCATGTGGCAACAGCTGCCATGCACACTGACTTTTTGATTTTTCCATCCCGTGCAAACTATGTGGCAACTTCATAGTAAAATAGACGGCAAATTTTGTTCATACATGGACGGCAACTTTTCTTTCAACCACCCCCACCCATAACCAAACATTCTACGTGATTCTAATTTTTTTGTCCCTTTGATGTTCTTCATGTGAACTCTGCTTCTCATTTCATTCACTTTTAAATGCAGGTCATGTTCCCCATGTTCCAGGAGCTTGCACCACATGACCCACACGACAAGTGTGGTCACCACTATGCGATCTGTCTTGACCTGAAGAACCAACATTTTGAGGTGCTTGATTCAATCCGTTCGGAAGCTGATGCAGAACTTACTACGCATGCTGAATTCTTCATCAACAACCTCAAAGAGACATGGAACCGTCACTACGAACACTCAAAGGTCCAGATCAGGCATTTCCCGACTGAGTACGTGGCGACTGTGAAGCAAGGGAACACGTAATTTCTTACCCCCCCCCCCTCCTTCATGTGCCATTTACATCAATCCAACCCCTCATTTGTTGTCACATCTGAATTGAAGTCTATCTTTGCTATGTCTGTCCTTTTTGTGTGTTCACCTGACTCTTTTTCTTGTGCAGGATGGACTGTGGCTTTCACGCGTTGGAATACTTTGCAAAGTGGGAAGGTAGACTTGTCCCTGCTGTCACAGCTGCAACGGTTGTTGAGCTCCGGAAAATCTACACATGGAACTGGTTGACGAATGAAAGATTTCAACAAGCGGTCCGGAGCACGCGAGTTCGTGGAGGAAGCTGTCAAGAAAGTCATCAAGAAGTACAAGTGATCACGTGGCGTTACACACCGGACACATACCTTACATTATGTTGCCGAGGAATGTAAGGTACTATCTCTTTGTTCTTGTCAAAAACTATGTTTGTGTGCTATGTTAAGACTGCAACCCCGCGTAGCCTACTATGTAGTGGTGGTGTGTGAGCGACATTTGAATAGTCTCTGTAATATATGTGTGGACGTGAACCTTTTTAGGCGTTACAGCAGATATGTTTTTATGTTTATCATTATTACTATGGTTTCATCGTTTCTAGCACCGGTTTGTTGTTTCGAATGCGTCTACGATGTTTTAAAAAAGGTGGCAAATGTAATTCATCAGACATGGGTAGTGAAAGTCATCGTCGTTTTTCATTTTGGCTATTTTGCTTCTTCTTTTTCATCGCTAACTACACCGGCTAATATGGGTAGGTTGATCATGTAGCCACAACCTTTGCTGCGGTTTATGCACGTTACGCTTTTTCCAACTTGTTTCCCATACATTGCACACAACACACTATGTGTCACTAAACCGCGTCGATTTGTCATGGAAATATATGCCATGCATAGTCATTACAAATACCATGGCATATTTTCAGTACAGCTAACATGGCAGATACAGTACAAACAACATGGCAGATCCAGCATAATTAACATGGCAGATACAGTACAACTAACATGGCCGATCCAGTACAACTAACATGGCAGATTCAGTACAACTAGCATGGCATATTTAGTATATAATAGCATGGCATATTTAGTATAAAATAGCATGGCAGACTAACTACACATAACATGGCAGATTAACTACACATAACATGGCAGATTAACTACACATAACATGGCATATTAAGTACCCATAACATGGCAACTGCATTTATCCATTCAATGAATTTTCCTTCCACTTCTGATGCCCCCAAGAGTCATTATCACAATTATTTTTAAAACAAAAATTCTCATCATCTAGGGTACAAAACAAAATGTCCGCAAGGACCATATCACATCGCCCCAATTTTTGCTTATGGATTGCCCGCCCCTTTCTTCGTTTTCTTGTGTTTTGCTTGAATCTCCAATCCCGACTTGTACCTTATCTCTCTTGGACGACCCTTTGTGATGGAACGGGGTGGGTTCCTGACCTGGATCTGTGTGCTTGCTGTTCCAGATCCTACCTCCGAGTTTTCAGATGATGGCCCCGTGGATGAAGGCACACTTGATGTGCGGGGGAACCGGTGTAAGGCTTCCTCAGCTTTGCTCTTCTTGATCTCATCAACCTCTCTTTTCAGTGCCTTCCTATGTTTTTCTGTGACTCTCGCTGTCTCATCACTCTTGCACGCTTCATCAATTAGCTCAGCATAGTTCTTTGTCAGCATAACGTGCCTCACGGCTTCCATGGTTGCCTCAGGTCTCTCGTCATGCACAGCCAGAACTGTGTTTGTTGTCTGGGGCGCAAACGCGTCGTCAGCGTCCCAAGTCCATCGCCGCCTTATGAAATGGCGGGGCATCCGTGTCACAGCGTTCATGTCCATTACTTTTAGTATGTGACAGCACGCAATGTCGTCCCATTCGAACTTGCAGCATTGGCAGTAGTACTCGCCTTCGCCTATCGAGGCTTTGATGAAGTAGTTCCTTCCTTTGTCCGGGTCTTCAGGTTCTGAATCTGACATGCCCAAAATAGAACAAACCTTGAACGTATGTTCGTCCACCTGGAAAGCCGTGAACATGCTGGCACGCTTTATTTCTTCCTGGAATCTACAATTTTCATGTGTTTTCTGTTAAAATATCGTGCGCTCTTTGTTTTGTACCACCTTATGTTGTCATGGAAATAGAAATACATTTTGTTTGAACATGGCAAACATAGTACATTGAACATGGCAAATATAGTACATTGAACATGGCAAATGCAGCACATTAGACATGGCAAATGCAGTACACCAGACATGGCAACTGCAGTACATTTTCAACTAGACATCGTCATTCCTACACCAACATTCCCCAATGGAAGCACATTGCATAAAGCATGGCAACTGCATTTTTATTAAACATGGCATCTACAGTTGATTAAACATGGCAATTGCATTTCAACAAACATGGCAGTTGCATTTTAGTAAACCTGGCAACTGCATTTCAGCATAAGTGTCGACAATATAACATTTTTCAGTTGACATTGGCATTTGCATACCAACGTGCCCCAAGGGAAGCACAGTGCATTAAACATGGCAACTGCACTTCATTGAACATTGAAAATGCATCCGAGCAAGCATGGCAAACAGAATTTTCATTGAACATGGCAACTGCAACTGATTAAGCATGGCAAACAGTATTGTATTAAACATGGCAACTGCATATCATGGCAACTGCATTGCATTCTACAAGGCACGTACCACCTTAGTGCTTTTTGTGCAAATAAGATGGTAACGCAACTGACTTACTTGTTAAAGATCTTGTTTGTGTATATCTTGCTCATTTGCCTCTTCATCGGTAAATACGTTAGCAATCTCGGCTGCTTTAGCATGGTGGTAGCTTCTTGCTGTAGCTCAGATCCCAGAATTTTGTGTTGCAAAGCTGTGTACTGCTTGGCAAACTGTAGTAATGAGTTGCCAGGTCTCACGTACCACTTCAAAACAGCATTGAACCCCTCGTTGTGTTGTGTAGTCTGCAGAAAGGGGAAGAAGCACTGCATGAAGTAGGCCGACACCCAGTACATTCGCTTCTCCCACAGGCTAGCAAGCGTCTCGTTGTCTTGGACTTGATATGTTTCTATCATGGCCATCCAGCTCCTTTCAAACTCCTCCACCGTCAAGCTGTGGTCCACGCATAGCTCGAATGCCTTGTGGAGCTCTGGACAGTCAGCAAAGAACGGTCCTAGCGTCTCCTCGGCCTTCTTTATAATATGCCACCTGCAGTGCCTGTGCACTGCCAACGGAAAGACTCCCTCTATGCCTGCACGCATGCTGAAATCCTGGTCTTTTATTATGTTCATCGGAGCAAGTCCATCCATGCACTCCAAGAAGGTATTGAACAGCCAAACGTACCCATTTGTGTCTTCGTTCCGAACGATCCCACAGCTGAACTGCAATGACTGATTGTGGTTATTTATTCCTATGAACGGAGCGCCTGGCATCTTGTACATATTGGTGAGGTACGTCGCATCGAATGAAATGCAATCTCGAAAATGTTGTAGGCTCTCCTTGCAGCACCATCCACCCAATACATGTTCCTGACACGGTCCTCATCATCCAACCTTATCCTGTAGAAGAAATCTGGATCTTCCTTCGCTTTCTCATCGAAGTAGGCCATTGTGGCCTCTATGTCAGCCAACTTGCTCTCTCTATGGTATTTGTCCTGTAGGTTTGTGACGTCAGCTGGTATGTACGGCATGCTACTCAGAGTCCCCTTTTTGTTGTGGATGAGCGATAGTATCTGGACCATTCTTGATGGACCGACGTTACAATCGTGTAGCAGCTTTACGGATTGCCTTTCGATGGGGGTGAACCCTCTGTGGGTGGTCAGAAATTTTACCAGGTCGAACTTCTTTATGAGTTTGTGGTTGTGCTTGTCAAAATATTCAGTGACCACCCACTGTGTACCATCTACGTTTAGCTTACACTGGATAGGGCATTCAGTCTTGAGAATGATACCTCTCTTTCGTTCCGGAATGACAGGCGCAACACATTTCCCCTTCTTGTTCCTCCGTGCCTTGTGGCACCTTATCTCACCTCTGCTGTACTCGTTAGTTTTCTTAATTTTCCTATGGTATTTGGTGTTGACCGCAAATCCATGGAACTTTGCATATGTCTGGTAGAATTCCTTTGCTTCTTCGAAGGATTCAAATCTCTGCCCAACGTACGGTGGCTGAGGTACCATGATCTCTGATTGTCCACCATCTTCATCCCCTTGTGCGTCGTCGTCAGTTTCATCATTCACTTCAGTATCGGCGGCAGTTCCATCTACTTGAGTGTTGCCAGTGCTTGTGTTCAAAGGGGTGCATGTCGGCATTGCTGGAATGATTGCCATTTCCGACTCCGACTCGAAATTGTTTGCGGCATGATTGTCTGTTGGCTGGTGGAACGCGTCTTCCGTGCGCTCAGAGCTCCCCGCAGTAGATGTCCCCGCGCCACTGTTCATTGTAGTTGTAGGCCCTGTAATAGAAAAAACAGGTACTAGAGTAAGATTTTTGTTTGAATAACATGTTTATCGCAATGGATCACATCAAATTCGAGTGATTTGGCATGACATCATTTCAAACAGCAAGCCGTGAGTCTGTGCGTGGACATGTATGGCAACTGTAGCTGTCCAGTCATGGCAGCTACAGTTCAACAAACATGGCAACTATTGTTTGCCAATGCACGACAACAAGCTCCTTTATTTTAGTACAAAAACTTGGGTTCTATATGCATGGCAGCTGCAGTCTTGCATACATGGCAAACACTGCAACCAACAAATGGCAACCACTGTGTTCTAGCAACAAAACTACTGCATTATAAGATTGATCTCACTAGGCGAAATGCGTTCAACCATTAGTGATGCACACATGCTTTTAGCAGTTGGCAATTTTTCAAAGACAATACATGACTCATTTACACGCAACCACTTGTCAGCATTTTATGCTTGGTTTTTGTCCACCATCACTGCTTCAATTCTTTTTTCTCGGCACGTGCGGTTTTTTTTGCCAGAAAAACAAATGTAGTGCTGTTTTGTGGTTCAGTTTTTTTTCCTTACCTTGTTGTGCTGCATGTGACCATCTTGTGTGGTCTGTGACACCAAAATGACATGCTCCACCTGCAATTTGTGAAGCTTGCCACGAGACGTTTGCCGGGTTACCGCCATCGTAATAACCTGTAAGCATAGTAGTGGTTGGTCAATTCATGGCAAATGCAGTTTTGTGCTAGCACGGCAACTGCAGTTGCCCCTGACGTGGCAACTACAATTTTCCTGGCATGGCAACTGTAGTTGTACCAGTATGGCAACTGCAGTTGTTCCTTCATGGCAACTGCAGTTGTCATGGCATGGCAACTGTAGTTGCACTTGCATGGCAACTGCAGTTTTTCCTCCATGGCAACTGCAGCTGTCCAGGGATAGCAACAACAGTTGTCCAGGGATGACAACTGCAATTTTTTACACATGGCAATTGTAGATGTCCAGTCATGGCAATTGCAGTTGTCAACTATGCTCCTTCTGCTAAGTGCGCATCTGCAACTTCACTTTTTTATGTACTCACCTATGTATGACGTCGATGGCGGGTACATGGGTGCTGCCTGATGCCACGTGCTGCATGAAGGCTCTGCATTTTCACCCGTGATAACTCGTGAGCCCTTTTGCCATTTTTTGCATGTTCATTTTTCATGTCCACACCAGTGTGTGCTCTTTTTTCGTTTGCGTTACCTTGATTAGCCATATTAGTTAGTTGAAGTTGGCTGCCCATACATTTGTCAGTGTTAGCGCCTTGCGACTGAACTTGCCACGAGGGCCCCCTAAGAGTGTTTTGGTCATAAGAACCTGCAAAAAAATGACAGTGTACGACATAAGTAGAATGTCATCTTCATCATTACGAAGATGGCAACTGTTCTCTTCTTTTGTTATCACGCATCATACCAACGCCTGCATACTGTTCTAGTAGTGGCAGCAACGGCCCTGCAGAGATGAGTTGACTGTACTCTAATGCATCCCAAGGGGGCGTTTCTGGCCTTTGAGAACCCCAAGTATCAGCGCCATCTTCGTGATTCATTCTTTCCGTGTCTTGCTTCTTTCCAATGTGTTCTCAATCGCTGCACGAACAAGAACGCATCAACAATCCACAAGAATTGTATTCTTCCACTTCTTGCACATAGAAGATAGGGATGGCAAGCAACAGGTCAAATAGGTGGCAGTTACTGACAACGAAAGGTGGCAACTATCGTTATACACAAGTGGCAATTAATTTTTCCCACCCCCTTCATTCCAAAATTGTCCTTCCTCTCCTTTTTTTAGGGATTCCTACTCATCCATTTTCATACCCAACTACTTGCGTCAATCAAACTAGGAACTTAAGTTAATCACAAACGTATTACATGGCTGATCTGGTGTATTCTGCCTGGCAATTGCGAATATACACTGAACCATGCAGTGTTCTACCCCTATAGCATGGACCCAGTACAAGATCGTGAGATTTTCAGCCTTAAGGATGAGAAGGATGAGATTGGGATATTTCACCTGGTTTTAGCTGATCGTCTCTGGAGGGCTGGGTTGGAG
>NW_025232718.1:8662-9189 GCF_018294505.1 Triticum aestivum | reverse complement strand
AAGAACCAAACAAGAACCGCTAATATAGTAAGAAGAGGCAGGGGAGGTATGCCAACAAATAGAGGAGTGAAACCTTCAACTGAGAAGAACCGGCATAACCTCCGACATCGAAAACATCATAGAAGATGCGAGTGAACTCCATTTTCGATGAACTCGAGGTTGTCACCAAGATGACCATAAACTCCAAAACTCACAAAGAGAAGAACCAAACAAGAACCAATAATATAGTAAGAAGAGGCAGGGGAGGTATGCCAACAAATAGAGGAGTGAAACCTCCAACTAAGAAGAACCGGCATAACCTCCAACATCGAAAACATCATAGAAGATGCAGGTGAACTCCGTTTTCGATGAACTCGAGCTTGTCACCAAGATGACCATAAGCTCCAAAACTCACAAAGAGAAGAATCAAACAAGAACCAATAATATAGTAAGAAGAGGCAGGGGAGGTATGCCAACAAATAGAGGAGTGAAACCTCCAACTGAGAAAAACCGGCATAACCTCCAACATTGAAAACATCATAGAAGAT
>NW_025232718.1:7767-8359 GCF_018294505.1 Triticum aestivum | reverse complement strand
ATAGAGGAGTGAAACCTCCAACTGAGAAGAACCGACATAACCTCCAACATCGAAAAGATCATAGAAGATGCGAGTGAACTCCGTTTTCGACGAACTCGAGCATGTCACCAAGATGACCATAAGCTCCAAAACTCGAAAAGAGAAGAACCAAAGAAGAACCAATAATATAGTAAGAAGAGGCATGGGAGGTATGCTAACAAATAGAGGAGTGAAACCTCCAACTAGGAAGAACGATCATAACCTCCAACATCAAAAACATCATAGAAGATGCCAGTGAACTCCGTTTTCGATGAACTCGAGCTTGTCACCAAGATGACCATAAGCTGCAAAACTCACAAAGAGAAGAACCAAACAAGAACCAATAATATAGTAAGAAGAGGCAGGGGAGGTATGCCAACAAATAGAGGAGTGAAACCTCCGACTGAGAAGAACCTGCATAACCTCCAACGCCGAAAACATCATAGAAGAAGCGAGTTAACTCCGTTTTCGATGAACTCAAGCTTGTCACCAAGATGACCATAAGCTCCAAAACTCACAAAGAGAAGAACCAAACAAGAGCCGATAATATAGTAAGAAGAGGAAGGGGAGGTAT
>NW_025232718.1:2218-2783 GCF_018294505.1 Triticum aestivum | reverse complement strand
GAGAAGAACCGGCATAACCTCCAACATAGAAAACATCATAGAAGATGCGAGTGAACTCCGTTTTCGACGAACTCGAGCATGTCACCAAGATGACCATAAGCTCCAAAACTCAAAAAGAGAAGAACCAAAGAAGAACCAATAATATAGTAAGAAGAGGCATGGGAGGTATGCCAACTAATAGAGGAGTCAAACCTCCAACTGAGAAGAACCAACATAACCTCCAACATCGAAAACATCATAGAAGATGCGAGTGAACTCCGTTTTCGATGAACTCGAGCTTGTGACCAAGATGACCATAAGCTCCAAAACTCACAAAGAGAAGAACCAAACAAGAACCAATAATATAGTAAGAAGAGGCAGGGGAGGTATGCCAACAAATAGAGGAGTGAAACCTCCAACTGAGAAGAACCGGCATAACCTCCAACATCGAAAACATCATAGAAGAAGCGAGTGAACTCCGTTTTCAATGAACTCGAGCTTGTCACCAAGATGACCATAAGCTCCAAAACTCTCAAAGAGAAGAACCAAACAAGAGCCGATAATATAGTAAGAAGAGGAAGGGGAG
>NW_025232718.1:1621-2128 GCF_018294505.1 Triticum aestivum | reverse complement strand
GTGAACTCCGTTTTCGACGAACTCGAGCATGTCACCAAGATGACCATAAGCTCCAAAACTCAAAAAGAGAAGAACCAAAGAAGAACCAATAATATAGTAAGAAGAGGCATGGGAGGTATGCTAACAAATAGAGGAGTGAAACCTCCAACTAGGAAGAACGAACATAACCTCCAACATCAAAAACATCATAGAAGATGCCAGTGAACTCCGTTTTCGATGAACTCGAGCTTGTCACCAAGATGACCATAAGCTGCAAAACTCACAAAGAGAAGAACCAAACAAGAACCAATAATATAGTAAGAAGAGGCAGGGGAGGTATGCCAACAAATAGAGGAGTGAAACCTCCGACTGAGAAGAACCTGCATAACCTCCAACGCCGAAAACATCATAGAAGAAGCGAGTGAACTCCGTTTCGATGAACTCAAGCTTGTCACCAAGATGACCATAAGCTCCAAAACTCACAAAGAGAAGAACCAAACAAGAGCCGATAATATAGTAAGAAGAGGA
>NW_025232718.1:0-651 GCF_018294505.1 Triticum aestivum | reverse complement strand
CGAGCTTGTCAACAAGATGACCATAAGCTCCAAAACTCACAAAGAGAAGAACCAAACAAGAACCAATAATATAGTAAGAAGAGGCAGGGGAGGTATGCCAACAAATAGAGGAGTGAAACCTCCAACTGAGAAGAACCGACATAACCTCCAACATCGAAAACATCATAGAAGATGCGAGTGAACTCCGTTTTCGATGAACTCGAGCTTGTCACCAGGATGACCATAAGCTCCAAAACTCACAAAGAGAAGAACCAGACAAGAACCGGTAATATAGTAAGAGGCAAGGGAGGTATGCCAACAAATAGGGGTGTGAAACCTCCAACTAAGAAGAACCGACATAACCTCCAACATCGAAAACATCATAGAAGATGCGAGTGAACTCCGTTTTCGATGAACTCGAGCTTGTCACCAAGATGACCATAAGCTCCAAAACTCACAAAGAGAAGAACCAAACAAGAACCGATAATATAGAGGCAGGGGAGGTATGCCAACAAATAGAGGAGTGAAACCTCCAACTGAGAAGAACCGGCATAACCTCCAACATCGAAAACATCATAGAAGATGCGAGTGAACTCCGTTTTTGACGAACTCGAGCATGTCACCAAGATGACCATAAGCTCCAAAACTCAATAAGAGAAGAACCAAAGAAGA
>NW_025232717.1:0-9191 GCF_018294505.1 Triticum aestivum | reverse complement strand
TACTTGATCACAGGCCAGAAGGTGGACGTGGGAAAGGGGATGATAATGGACCCCTCGCAACGCACGTTCCACAACCAGTTGATCCCCGCTGGGCACTTCAGGGTTAGCTTGACCAGTGTGAAATTGGGGCACAAGGATTTGCCTCCTCAAGTACAGCATGTGGGAGCGGACGACGAGACCCCTCTGCGGATTGGAAGCTACAAGAATTGGGTGCTGCTATGGCCGAAGAATCTTATTCGTCTGGAGCCGACCGAGAGCGCACCAATAACTACCACACATCAACAAGCATGTGCAGAGACCACCACCCCAACTACGCAATTACCAGCTCCTGTAGTGCCGGGTGAGAGCGGCGGACGACATGATGAAGGGGGTGCAATAGTACTGGCTGATGTAATTTCTCCTGTAGAACAGAGAATGGATGATGAGACGGAGGTCGACCCTATGGATTTCCTCAATACAAACGCGTATGACTATGACATAGATATGATGAGTCAACCATATGACGAATCGGGCTATCCGCTTGCTAATGAGGATATGGATGATATGCCCGGGCAGGGTCGTAGCAGGGATTGCAAAAAGTCTCTCTTCATGAAATCCTCACAGGACATGCCTGAAGATGCCGCCTCAACACAGGCTCAACTAGCCGGGCGCGAGGGTCGTACAATACTTAGGCCGAGAACACTGGGGCAGGGGTTAAGGAGTGGTCTGGAAGGTGTGCCCAAGAAAAAGGAGAGGAAGAGATCGGGGAAGGTAACTGCTTCCAAACAAGCTAGAGCACATAGCAGCCAGACGATGCATTCTGAAGAGCGTGTACCCGTGAAAGGTGCGGTCATGTTCCATCTCACGGGTGAGCCGATGCTACCGCCGAAACCACTGGAGGCACTATCAGGGGATCTCAGGAGACTGCACGACCATGTGCTGTCGACTGAGAAAAGCCTACTAGCCTCAAAGGATCCAGGATATCCGACATACGCGACTCGTGTGCCTGAGGGGAAGTGCTACGTCGACACATGGCCCGCGGAGGTGTTCTTCCTGCGGTTTGACCATATCTTTGAGATGTTTCTAACAAGGCGGCTCGATTTTACAATCGTCCGCCTTTTTGCGCTACATATGAGCTCTGTCATGAAGAGTGAAGAAGTCTCGCAAATCTGTGTGGTGGATCTGTACTACATGCACGAGTCTTTCTTGAGTCTCGGCGACTTTGAGCGTGAAACTGCTAGGGAGTACCTCCAAAACTTCATGGTACAGAATAAGGACCGGGAAATTGTCCTCGTGCCTTATCATCCAAAGTAAGTCACTTCCGGACAACCCTTTCGTACATTTCAATCATTCCTTCTCTCTCATAGGGGGAATAATTTGAGGTGTCTTTTCCCCGCAGCAACGTGCGCGCCATCCTTATCGTTCTTTACCCGCAAGTCTCCCACGCCGTGTATTCTGACCCTTCCAGAGACTACGAGAAAAAAGACTACACCCACATAATGAATATTCTAGATGATGCTCTCGAAGGCTTCAGCTTTAGAGGTGGCCACGTGCAGATCAGGAAACAAAGGAACAAGAAGATGGGTTTCGCGCATAAAACTAAATTCTCCCGCATCCATGTCCCAAAACCAAGCAAGAAGGATGGATTCTACATGGTCCATCTCATGATTCAGTTCAACATGGATCACCAAAAGCTTCGCATGAGAAGCAGAAATGATGATCATCTCCACAAGTGGCTAGAATCTCATGGAGAAGCGGATTATAAACTCAGAGATGACTTCTTTCGCATCCAAAGCAACATTGCGACGATCATCATGAAGGAAGTCATCGATGAGAAGGGGATGTTCCACCACGGCCCTATATCGCGAGCTGACGTCCGAACTCACATAGGCATGCAACGTCTAGACCTCACGCCGTTCAAGAAGCTAGGGTTCATCCTTGATGATATGGAACGATGGAACTTCTAGTGATTTATGATGCCGATGATGATGATATGTGTCGGTTGAACTTGTATACTTTTTGTAGCGATGAAACTTTGTGATGTCCATGGTCCCTGCCGAACTTGCGTAACGCTACTTTGTTAGTTTGCGTACCATGACCTGCGTACCTCTAGTTAATTAACTTGCGTATTGTATGTTGCATCTAGTTGCTAACCCTTTCTTTTTTTGATGTTGCTCTAGTATATTTTGTTGCATATATATGATTGTACATCCTCTTCATGAACTTGCATCTCTAACAGGTACCTAGTTTCTTGATGGCGAGATGGAATTGCTATGTCGTGTACAAAGGGAAGGTTCCGGGGGTGTACAACGAGTGGCATGAGTGTCAGGCGCAAGTGAATGGGTTCACGTGCGCCAGCCATAAAGGCTTCAAAAGCAGACAAGAAGGAGAAGCTAGTTCCTTGAGGTTCACGCTAGCGTGAGAGAGGACTCGTAACCACCACCTCATCCACTGCATAGTTCCGCTCTCACTCATAGTGATAGCACTTCTTGTGTATACCTTTGTTTAGATGGATGACGTTGTTGTAGTTGCAAGTATTCGAGACTTGCATGTATCGCTATTTTCGAGATGATGACAAGATATCACTTTGTGTTGAATGATGATTATGATGAGACTATTTGTATGTATATGCTATGATTACATTTGTGGTCTCGCAGGCATTTGTATGTGTATCATGATAACATTTCTATGTTCTAAAGATTCTTCTATAAAGCCTGTTCAAATACAAAACAAATATGCTAAAAGAAACTACTTAAATTAGCAGTAGCGAGTGTATAAAAGTTAGCAGCAGCGCCGCGATAGCAGTAGCGCGTCCAGGCAAAGCGCGCTAGAGCTACTGGCAGTAGCGAGCTTCCACAGACCGCGCTGCTGCTACACTTGTGTAGCAGTAGCGCCAGTGAGCACGCGCTACTGCTATGTGTTAGCTGTAGCGCCTTATTAGTAGCGTCTCTCCCCGCGCTACTGATACCCCTAAAAACCGCGCTACTGCTAGCCTTTTCTCTACTAGTGTAACCGTGGACCACCCATGCAAGCCGGCCCAGTCTGTGACAGCTATAAAGCCCATCCAACGGCAAAATCAGTCCACAAGCATCAAATGAAATATGCCTGTTTATTTAGTTTAAAAAATAGTGAGTGTGTATATACAGAGACATCGAACAAAGTATTCCACTCCAAACTCCAAAGCGCAAGTTGACTCTGATTGACCTAAGCACTATCGTCTGTACACCCGCTGTATATGCGGCAAAACATGAACGAGGACAAATAGCTGAAAGAAGTGTTAGCATTAGCACGTATTGGTCCCACTATTGATCTAGCAGGTGTCATATCTAGGATAACAAATTTTATAGTAAGGCTATGAGTAGAACCAGAGTTTGAACCCCACCTAATGTCCCAGGGTCTTTTAAGTTATCGAATCTGATTTGCCCCTTGACTAGTCTGGATGCTTTCATTTTCTATCATATATGCTAGTTCCACGTCGATTTTATTATGTGCGACATCGGTTGGGGTTACCAACAAACCAAATGAGGGAGGGGAGGCGACGGACCAAACTCCACATTTTATTTTTTTTGATCTAAGGACCAAACTCCACCTTAATAAAAACAATAATAGAGATATGTTTCCAATTTTTTCTTTTACAATAGAGTCTTGCACAATAGAAACACTGCTTGGATCGTAAATTCTACGTGAGTGCAACCTGGATGAACCTTCCATTATTTTCATTTCCTGGTTCACTGTGCTTACGACTATGATAATTTGAGCCAACTTTATAATACAAATGCAACTCCTTCACCTAAAGTATGTAGCACGTGGATCACCAAACCCAAAACGAAGTAGTGGAAAGTTGGTGGGTTAGCTACTAATTTTTTTAACCAGGCTAACCCATTTACAATACACATATAAAAGAAATTACATATAGTTTAGCTACTCATGAAGTAGGTCGTATATGGTCATATGGATCGAGTGGGACTATAGAAATTAAGGATGGTGGTGATTTGTATGTTGATGAAAAGAGTTGGAAATTAACTCCCTCGAAACATGTTTTTCATCCCGCTTTATATAAAAGCTACAACCGAAGAACATACACGGCCGAACGATACAAATTGATGAGATAGCCCTCATAAAACGCCGATCTTAAAATAATTGGATCATGCAAGCACTAGTAGAAAACCACCCATTAGTCCCGGTTCGTAAGGGCCTTTAGTCCCGGTTCATGAACTGGGACTAATGGGTCGTTACTAATACCTCCACCCATTAGTCCCGGTTCAATCCAGAACCGGGACCAATGTGCCTCCACGTGGCCCTGTGCGCCCACCCCAGTCAGGGGGCCTTTGGTCCCGGTTGGTGGCACCAACCGGGACCAAAATGCATCCACGCGTCAGCATTCCAGTTGCTGGGGTTTTTGTGTTTTTTTTTGAAAGGAGGGGAGGTTGGGGGTTTTGGGGGGTTAATTTAATTAGGTGTTTCATATATTGTGTTAGCTAGCTAATTAATAGAGAAAAGTGTCCTCTCTTATGTCCGTGCTTGGACGCTACGTACTATATATACATAAGTGATCGAGAGAACCATTCAGTACAGAAGTTCGTCATGCATATATACCGAGAGAAGTGTGATCGATCGACCTCTCCTTCTCCGAGAGGTTGGTCGAACAACAAGTTCGTATCATGTATCCGACGCTACTGGCTACATACATGTACAATATGTATAAGATCTCTTAATTACAAACCCCTAGCTAGCATTTGAAATCAATTTCCACATGGTATTCTCCGGTTTTACAGATGACGTGGTCAAGAAAGAATCCCGCCAATTCCTCTTGAATTGCTTTCATGCGATCTGGTTCCAGGAGTTCATTCCGCATCTGCCACGTCTAATTTGAAGAAGGGGGTTAATTAATACATATATATGAATGAAACTCAACAGAAATGATGGTGTAATAAAATAAAATTGTGAATATTATTGCTTACGCACTTCATATTGTCTTTGAGAGTAGCCCCGCTTGTTTTTCAAAGTCGCGGTGTGGATGAACTCGCACACGTACTATCCACAGAAATCATTCCCTTCCTCCTGCCACAAGCACTTTACGAGAAATAGAGGTCAATCAAACTGATAATGAAGCATTATAAATGGCATTGATGAAAGTATAGCTATATATAGAATCAACGGGAGATGCGCGCAACTAGCTAGCCAGTAGTACTTACTTTCGGGTATGTATATCGCAGCTCCTTCGGCAGTCCCGGAGCTTCTGCGGTGAACTGTTTCCAAACCCTGCAAGACAAAGAAAATAATTATTGTTACTTGAGGTATCAGGAAATGAACAAAAAGTTACCGATATGGTGCGATAATTATGATCGATTGAACTTACTTGCTGAGCATTTCAGTCATGTCCTCATAGGTTTTGGGATCTTTCCGTCTCGAGTCTAAGACGGTTACTAGTCCACGCTCAAGCTTAATCTCCAGAAGAATATAGTGGTACCTGCGCACGCATGCATAACTCATCAATTACATTACTATAACCTCGCTCGAGTAATAAGGGAAACCGAATATGCACACGACAGTAACACTCACGGGCCGTTGTAAGGAAAGAGTATGGTATCATTGTTTTGATTTTTGATCAACGTGAAGGAAATATGCCCTAGAGGCAATAATAAAGTTATTATTTATTTCCTCATATCATGATAAATGTTTATTATTCATGCTAGAATTGTACTAACCGGAAACATGATACATGTGTGAATACATAGACAAACATATAGTCACTAGTATGCCTCTACTTGACTAGCTCATTAATCAAAGATGGTTATGTTTCCTAACCATTGACATGTGTTGTCATTTGATTAATGGGATCACATCATTAGGAGAATGAGGTGATTGACATGACCCATCCCGTTAGCTTAGCACTTGATCGTTTAGTATTCTGCTATTGCTTCCTTCATGACTTATACATGTTCCTGTAACTATGAGAATTGTGTAACTCCCGTTTACCGGAGGAACACTTTGGGTACTACCATACGTCACAACGTAACTGGGTGATTATAAAGGAGTACTACAGGTGTCTCCGAAGGTACATGTTGAGTTAGCATAATTCGAGATTAGGTTTTGTCACTCCGATTGTCGGAGAGGTATCTCTGGGCCCTCTCGGCAATGCTCATCACCTAAGCCTTGCAAGCATGTAACTAATGAGTTAGTTATAAGATGAAGTATTACAGAACGAGTAAAGAGACTTGTCGATAACGAGATTGAACTAGGTATTGGATACCGACAGTCGAATCTCGGACAAGTAACATACCGATGACAAAGGGAACAACGTATGTTGTTATGCGGTTTGATCGATAAAGATCTTCGTAGAATATGTAGGAACCAATATGGGCATCCAGGTCCCGCTATTGGTTATTGACCAGAGATGTGTCTCCGTCATGTCTACATCGTTCTCGAACCGTAGGGTCCGCACGCTTAAGGTTTCGATGACAGTTATATTATGAGTTTATGTATTTTGATGTACCGAAGGTTGTTCGGAATCCCAGATATGATTACGGACATGACGAGGAGTCTCGAAATGGTCGAGACATAAAGATTGATATATTGGACGGATATATTTGGACACCGGAAAGGTTCCAGAGAAGTTTGGAGCCCCGGGAGGTTACCGGAACCCCCCGGGAGGTATATGGGCCTTATTGGGCCCATGTAGGAGGAAGATAGAAGGAGCAAGGGAAGGGGGCGCGCCCCCCCAAGCCCAGTCCGAATTGGGGAGGGGGGCCGGCCCCCCCTTTCCTTTCTCCTTCCCCCTCTTCCTATTACTACTACTAGTACTACTTCCTAATACTAGTACTCTTTCCTTCGCCCTCCAAATAAGATAAGGAAAAGAAAGGGAAACCTACTTGGAGTAGGTTTCCCCCTCCTCATGGCGCGCCCCCCTTAGGGCCGGCCACCTCCTCCCTCCCTCCTTTATATACGGGGGTAGGGGGGCACCCTAGAACACACAAGTTGATCATTGATCGTTCCTTAGCCGTGTGCGGTGCCCCCCTCCATGATATTACACCTCGGTCATATTGTAGCGGTGCTTAGGCGAAGCCCTGCAACAGGAGAACATCAAGATCATCACCACGCCATCGTGCTGACGGAACTCCCCCTCGGCGCCTCTGCTGGATCGGAGATCGAGGGTGCGTCATCGAGCTGTACGCGTGTCAAGAACTCGGAGGTGCCGGAGTAACGGTACTTGGATCGGTTGAACCGGAGGACGTACGACTACTTCCTCTACGTTGCGTCAACGCTTCCGCTTCGGTCTACAAGGGTACGTAGACAACACTCTCCCCTCGTTGCTATATCATCACCATGATCTTGCGTGTGCGTAGGAAATTTTTTGAAATTACTACGTTCCCCAACAGTGGCATCCGAGCCAGGTTTTATGCGTTGATGTTATATGCACGAGTAGAACACAAGTGAGTTGTGGATGATATAAGTCATACTGCCTACCAGCATGTCATACTTTGGTTCAGCGGATTGTGAGATGAAGCGGCCCGGACCGACATTACGCGTACGCTTACGCGAGACTGGTTTCACCGTTACGAGCACTCGTGCTTAAAGGTGGCTGGCGGGTGTCTGTCTCTCTCACTTTAGTTGAACCGAGTGTGGCTACGCCCGGTCCTTGTGAAGGTTAAAACGGAGTCTATTTGACAAACTATCGTTGTGGTTTTGTTGCGTAGGTGAGATTGGTTCTTGCTTAAGCCCGTAGCAGCCACGTAAAATTTGCAACAACAAAGTAGAGGACGTCTAACTTGTTTTTGCAGGGCATGTTGTGATGTGATATGGCCAAGACATGATGCTATATTTTTTTGTATGAGATGATCATGTTTTGTAACCGAAGTTATCGACAACTGGCAGGAGCCATATGGTTGTCGCTTTATTGTATGAAATGCAAACGCCCTGTAATTGCTTTACTTTATCACTAAGCGGTAGCGATAGTCTTAGAAGCAATAGATGGCGTAACGACAACGATGCTACGATGGAGATCAAGGTGTCGCGCCGGTGACGATGGTGATCACGACGGTGCTTCGAAGATGGAGATCACAAGCACAAGATGATGATGGCCATATCATATCACTTATATTGATTGCATGTGATGTTTATCCTTTATGCATCTTATCTTGCTTTGATTGACGGTAGCATTTTAAGATGATCTCTCACTAATTATCAAGAAGTGTTCTCCCTAAGTATGCACCGTTGCGAAAGTTCTTCGTGCTGAGACACCACGTGATGATCGGGTGTGATAGGCTCTACGTTCAAATACAACGGGTGCAAAACAGTTGCACACGCGGAATACTTAGGTTATACTTGACGAGCCTAGCATATACAGATATGGCCTCGGAACACGGGGACCGAAAGGTCGAGCGTGAATCATATAGTAGATATGATCAACATAGAGATGTTCACCATTGAAACTACTCCATCTCACGTGATGATCGGACATGGTTTAGTTGATTTGGATCACGTAATCACTTAGATGACTAGAGAGATGTCTGTCTAAGTGGGAGTTCTTTAGTAATATGATTAATTGAACATAAATTTATCATGAACTTAGTACCTGATAGTATTTTGCTAGTCTATGTTTGTTTGTAGATAGATGGCTCGTGCTGTTGTTCCATTGAATTTTAATGCGTTCCTTGAGAAAACAAAATTGAAAGATGATGGTAGAAATTACACGGACTGGGTCCGTAACTTGAGGATTATCCTCATTGCTGCACAGAAGAGTTACGTCCTGGAAGCACCGCTGGGTGCCAGGCCTGCTGCTGATGCAACTGACAACGTTAAGAACGTCTGGCAGAGCAAAGCTGATGACTACTCTATAGTTCAGTATGCCATGCTTTACGGCTTAGAACTGGGTCTTCAACGACGTTTTGAACGTCATGGGGCATATGAGATGTTCCAGGAGTTGAAGTTAATATTTCAAGCAAATGCCCGGATTGAGAGATATGAAGTCTCCAATAAGTTCTACAGCTGCAAGATGGAGGAGAACAGTTCTGTCAGTGAGCATATACTCAAAATGTCTGGGTATAATAATCACTTGATTCAACTGGGAGTTAATCTTCCGGATGATAGCGTCATTGACAGAATTCTCCAATCACTGCCACCAAGCTACAAGAGCTTTGTGATGAACTATAATATGCAAGGGATGAACAAGACTATTCCCGAGCTCTTCGCGATGCTGAAAGCCGCGGAGG
>NW_025232716.1:8275-9194 GCF_018294505.1 Triticum aestivum | reverse complement strand
GATTGTCCGTTTTGTACACGAAGTGCATCCAGTTTTTGCCGTAACCCTCTCAACTTTCTTGCACATGCTATGTGGATGAAATGATGATACCATGCCAACTTTCAACCTTTTCAGAGTTCATTTGAAATGCTTTCCAATTTTATGGTCTTATAGCTCAAAATAATTAGTAAATGCATGAAAAATGACAAATGGAGTCAGAAAGGTTGAAAAATGATGATGTGGCTTTGAATGGTGCATTTTTAACACACACAAAGTCAGGAGTTCAAATAAGTTTTAAAAAATGAAATCCCTTTGTAACAGACGAGTTTCCGTATGAAATCCTGATACTTTGAAAGAGATTGTCCGTTTTGTACACGAAGTGCATCCAGTTTTTGCCGTAACCCTCTGAACTTTATTGCACATGATATGTGGATGAAATGATGATACCATGCCAACTTTCAACCTTTTCAGAGTTCATTTGAAATGCTTTTCAATTTTAGGGTCTTGTAGCTCAAAATAATTAGTAGATGCATGAAAAATAACAAATGAACTCAGAAAGGATTGAAAAATGAGGATGTGGCTTTGAATGGTGCATTTTGAACACACAAAAAGTCAGGAGTTCAAATAAGTTTTAAAAAATGAAATCCCTTGGTAACGAACGAGTTTCCGTATGAAATCCTGATACTTTGAAAGAGATTGTCCGTTTTGTACACGAAGTGCATCCTGTTTTCCCCGTAACCCTCTCAACTTTCTTGCACTTGCTATGTGGATGAAATGATGATACCATGCCAACTTTCAACCTTTTCAGAGTTCATTTGAAATGCTTTCCAATTTTATGGTCTTATAGCTCAAAATAATTAGTAGAAGCATGAAAAATAACAAAGGAAGTCAGAAAGGATTGAAAAATGATGATGTGGCTTTGAATGGTGCATTTTGAACA
>NW_025232716.1:5419-6162 GCF_018294505.1 Triticum aestivum | reverse complement strand
GAAAAATGACAAATGAAGTCAGAAAGGTTGAAAAATGATGATGTGGCTTTGAATGGTGCATTTTTAACACACACAAAGTCAGGAGTTCAAATAAGTTTTAAAAAATGAAATCCCTTTGTAACAGACGAGTTTCCGTATGAAATCCTGATACTTTGAAAGAGATTGTCCGTTTTGTACACGAAGTGCATCCATTTTTTGCCGTAACCCTCTGAACTTTATTGCACATGATATGTGGATGAAATGATGATACCATGCCAACTTTCAACCTTTTCAGAGTTCATTTGAAATGCTTTTCAATTTTAGGGTCTTGTAGCTCAAAATAATTAGTAAATGCATGAAAAATAACAAATGAACTCAGAAAGGATTGAAAAATGAGGATGTGGCTTTGAATGGTGCATTTTGAACACACAAAAAGTCAGGAGTTCAAATAAGTTTTAAAAAATGAAATCCCTTGGTAACGAACGAGTTTCCGTATGAAATCCTGATACTTTGAAAGAGATTGTCCGTTTTGTACACGAAGTGCATCCAGTTTTCCCCGTAACCCTCTCAATATTCTTGCACTTGCTATGTGGATGAAATGATGATACCATGCCAACTTTCAACCTTTTCAGAGTTCATTTGAAATGCTTTCCAATTTTATGGTCTTATAGCTCAAAATAATTAGTAGAAGCATGAAAAATAACAAAGGAAGTCAGAAAGGATTGAAAAATGATGATGTGGCTTTGAATGGTGCATTTTGAACA
>NW_025232716.1:0-946 GCF_018294505.1 Triticum aestivum | reverse complement strand
TAGCTCAAAATAATTAGTAAATGCATGAAAAATAACAAATGAACTCAGAAAGGATTGAAAAATGAGGATGTGGCTTTGAATGGTGCATTTTGAACACACAAAAAGTCAGGAGTTCAAATAAGTTTTAAAAAATGAAATCCCTTGGTAACGAACGAGTTTCCGTATGAAATCCTGATACTTTGAAAGAGATTGTCCGTTTTGTACACGAAGTGCATTCAGTTTTTCCCGTAACCCTCTCAACTTTCTTGCACATGCTATGTGGATGAAATGATGATACCATGCCAACTTTCAACCTTTTCAGAGTTCATTTGAAATGCTTTTCAATTTTATGGTCTTATAGCTCAAAATAATTAGTAAATGCATGAAAAATAACAAAGGAAGTCAGAAAGGATTGAAAAATGATGATGTGGCTTTGAATGGTGCATTTTGAACACACACAAAGTCAGGAGTTCAAATAAATTTTAAAAAATGAAATCCCTTTGTAACAGACGAGTTGCCGTATGAAATCCTCATAATTTGAAAGAGATTGTCCGTCTTGTACACGAAGTTCATCCAGTTTTTGCCGTAACCCTCTCAACTTTCTTGCACATGCTATGTGGATGAAATGATGATACCATGCCAACTTTCAACCTTTTCAGAGTTCATTTGAAATGATTTTCAATTTTATGGTCTTATAGCTCAAAATAATTACTAAATGCATGAAAAATAACAAATGAAGTCAGAAAGGATTGAAAAATGATGATGTGGCTTTGAATGTTGCATTTTGAACACAAAAAAAGTCAGGAGTTCAAATAAGATTTAAAAAATGAAATCCCTTTGTAACAGACGAGTTTCTGTATGAAATCCTGATACTTTGAAAGAGATTGTCCGTTTTGTACACGAAGTGCATCCAGTTTTTGCCGTAACCCTCTCAACTTTCTTGCACATGCTATGTGGATGAAATGAT
>NW_025232715.1:8656-9195 GCF_018294505.1 Triticum aestivum | reverse complement strand
TGCAGGTGAGATGATGATACCATGCGAGGTTTCAAAATTTTCAGAGTTCATTTTGTAGTGATTTTCAATTTCACGGTCATTTAGCTCTCTAAACAAATTGGTAAATG
This sequence comes from Triticum aestivum, assembly GCF_018294505.1. Classification (NCBI taxonomy): domain Eukaryota; kingdom Viridiplantae; phylum Streptophyta; class Magnoliopsida; order Poales; family Poaceae; genus Triticum; species Triticum aestivum. Next base: position 9,088 of record NW_025232715.1, on the reverse strand, counting down.
ATTGAAAAACAGCAAATGATGTCAGAACGTGTTGGAAATTTATGACGTCCCTTTGAATGCTGCATACTGAACACAAAAAAGTCGGGATTTCAAATAAGTTTAAAAAACATTGGAGTGCCCGTGTAACAGATGAGTTCTCATCCGAAACCCTGATACTCCGAAAGAGATTGTCCAGTTTGTACACAAAGTGCGTCCAGTTTTTACCGTGACCCTCTGTACTCTTTCGCACATGCTATGCGGGTGCAATGATGATACGATGCCAAGTTTCAACATTTTTAGAGTTCATTTTGTAGTGATTTTCAATTTCACGGTCATTAAGCTCTCTAAACAAATCGGTAAATGACTGAAAAACAGCAAATGATGTCACAAATTGTTGGAAATTTATGACGTCGCTTTGAATGCTGCATACTGAATGCAAAAAAGTCGGGATTT
>NW_025232715.1:0-783 GCF_018294505.1 Triticum aestivum | reverse complement strand
TAGCTCTCTAAACAAATCGGTAAATGACTGAAAAACAGCAAACGATCTCAGAACATGTTGGAAATTGATGACGTCGCTTTGAATGCTGCATACTAAACGCAAAGGAAGTCAGGATTTCAAATAAGTTTAAAAAACATTGGAGTGCCCGTGTAACAGATGAGTTCTCGTCCGAAACCCTAATACTCCGAATGTGATTGTCCAGTTTGTACACGAAGTGCGTCCAATTTTTGCCGTGACCCTCTCTACTCTTTCGCACATGCTATGGGGGTGAAATGATGATACCATGCCAAGTTTCAACATTTTCAGAGTTCATTTTGTAGTGATTTTCAATTTCACTGTCATTTAGCTCTCTAAACAAATTGGTAAATGACTGAAAAACAGCAAATGATGTCAGAACGTGTTGGAAATTGATGACGTCGCTTTGAATGTTGCATACTAAACACAAAAGAAGTCAGGATTTCAAATAAGTTTAAAAAACATTGTAGTGCCCGTATAACAGATGAGTTCTCGTCCGAAACCCTGATACTCCGAAAGAGATTGTCCAGTTTGTACACGAAGTCCGTCCAGTTTTCCCCATGACCCTATCTACTCTTTTGCACATGCTATGCGGGTGAAATGATGATACCATGCCAAGTTTCAAAATTTTCAGAGTTCATTTTGTAGTGATTTTCAATTTCACGGTCATTTAGCTCTCTAAACAAATCGGTAAATGACTGAAAAACAGCAAATGATGTCACAAATTGTTGGAAATTGATGACGTTGCTTTGAATGCTGCATACTGAA
>NW_025232714.1:0-9196 GCF_018294505.1 Triticum aestivum | reverse complement strand
CGTTAGATTTCTCGCACTGCATGGTGTTTGAGAAACAGATGACCGAGACACAGTCTTTCAGAAACATTAACTCTTTACTCTGGATGGACAGTTACACCTACTTTCCCCTACATCTGCTAGCCCATCACTGAAAGAGGTCGTGCAACCTACTCAACTATGCTAGAGCCTATAATAGCTTGTGGCTGCACACGGAAGTTTCTAGCATGAATAATCTCATGATCCCTTTGAGCCTGGGAGGCGAACCGTAGGATGATCATACGGGTACTCCGGGATATCCTAGGACAACACTTGATTCTCCAGGTGTACGCAACCAATCCACCCATATGTGTATTTAAGTAGCCACCTTAAGTTAACCATTAATTAACAACTCTCCATCTGTCATGGATACACTCAATCAATCCACGTCTACGAGCATAGCATAGGAATCCTGAGCATAACGTAGAAGTAACTCCCAAAGGTTTGATAATAAAAGGGCAATAGGTTCTACCTCATCATCTACTTCCCAAACCCACAAGTTAATCACATCCTAATCATGCAGTGTTTGAGGATTGGAACTAATGCATAAAAACTGGGTAATAAAAGATATGATCAAAGTGCTACTTGCCTTTTCGATGATCTGCAAAACCTAGAGACTCGTAGTAGCACCCTTCGCACTCCGGAAATTCTATCACAAACAAAAAATAGCATACATAAGCACTCAAGCAAGAAGCACGGGTAAAACTCAAATAAGAAGATCCAAACAGAAAGTGCAACTAAAGAGCTATGCTTTGCAAAAAGAATCAACTCAAACGGAGCAACGAAACTCAAGAAACGAACAAAACAAGGTTCATTTACTAATATGGACTAGAGTCAAATTTTACAGTACCAAAATCATGTTCAAGTTAGTTAAACAGAAAGAGGGCTCCGAGACGAAGATTTCGGTGCAGGTTTCATCTAATTTGGATAAACGAGCAAAAAGTTATATAGATCGAAGATCGGGGCAGAAATCGCGATCGAAATAATCGCAGATAAAACCATGAAAAAAAAACTAAACGAACAGACTAATGAACGAACGTTCGTTAACAGAGCCTAATCGCTGAACGACGTTCGTTAAAATGAATGAATGGACGAACGTCCGCTAAACAACTAAACCGAAAAAAAACAGAACCGATCTATTTCAAAAAACCCGACGGTTTTTGACTAAACCAGAAAAAAACGAAACGGCGACAGCGGCAACCTCCGGCGGGGTTTCGGCGGGAAGGGGCGTCGGCAGCGGCGTGGGGTGGTGATACGTCCATTTTGCATCATGCTTTTATGTCAATATTTATTGCATTATGGGTTGTTATTTCACGTTATGTCACATTACTTATGGCTATTCTCTTTTATTTTACAAGGTTTACATGAAGAGGGAGAATGCCGGCAGCTGGAATTCTGGGCTGGAAAAGGAGCAAATATTGAAGGACTATTCTGTGCAACTCCAAAAGTCCTAAAACTCCACGGAACACCTTAAAATAAATAAAGAAAAATCGTCGCCAAAGATGAAGGCCAGGGGGCCCACACCCTGCTCACGAGGGTGGGGGGCGTGCCCTCCCCCCTGGGCGCGCCCCCCTACCTCATGGGCCCCCTGGTGGCTCTCCGACACCCATCTTCTCCCATATGAAGTCTTTCGATGAGAAAAAATTAGCAGAGAACCTTTCGGGACGAGACTCCGCCGCCACAAGGCGGAACCTTGGCGGAACCAATCTAGGGCTCCGGTAGAGCTGTTCTGCCGGGGACACTTCCCTCCGGGAGGGGGAAATCATCACCATCATCATCACCAACGCTCCTCTCATTAGGAGAGGGCAATCTGCATCAACATCTTCACCGGCACCATCTCATCTCCAAACCCTAGTTCATCTCTTGTATCCAATTCTTGTCTCCAAGTCCGGGATTGGTGCTAGTAGGTTGCTAGTAGTGTTGATTACTCCTTGTAGTTGATGCTAGTTGGTTTATTTGGTGGAAGATCATATGTTCAGATCCTTTATGCACAATAGTACCCCTCTGATTATGAGCATGAATATGCTTTGTGAGTAGTTACGTTTGTTCTTGAGGACAAGGGAGAAGTCTTGCTATTAGTAGTCATGTGAATTTGGTATTCGTTTGATATTTTGATAAGATGTATGTTGTCCAACCTCGAGTGGTGTTATGTGAACGTCGACTACATAACACTTCACCATTATTTGGGCCTAGAGCAAGGCATTGGGAAGTAATAAGTAGATGATGGGTTGCTAGAGTGACAGAAGCTTAAACCCTAGTTTATGCGTTGCTTCGTAAGGGGCTGATTTGGATCCATATGTTTCATGCTATGGTTAGGTTTACCTTAATACTTTTGTAGTAGTTGCGGATGCTTGCAATAGAAGTTAATCATAAGTGGGATGCTTGTCCAAGTAAGGGCAGTACCCAAGCACCGGTCCACCCACATATCAAATTATCAAAGTATCGAACGCGAATCATATGAGCGTGATGAAAACTAGCTTGACGATATTCCCATGTGTCCTCGGGAGCGCTTTTCCTATTATAAGAGTTTGCCCAGGCTTGTCCTTTGCTACAAAAAGGGTTGGGCCACCTTGCTGCACTTTATTTACTTTTGTTACTTGTTGCTAGTTACCATTTATCTTATCACAAAACTATCTGTTACCACTTATTTCACTACTTGCAGAGAATACCTTGTTGAAAACCGCTTATCATTTCCTTCTGCTCCTCGTTGGGTTCGACACTCTTACTTATCGAAAGGACTACGATAGATCCCCTATACTTGTGGGTCATCAAGACTCTTTTCTGGCGCCGTTGCCGGGGAGTGAACCGCCTTTGGTAGGTGGAATTTGGTAAGGAAAAATTTATTTAGTGTGCTGAAATTTTCTGGCACTTGTTACTATGGAAAGTAATTGCTTGAGGGGCTTGTTTGGGATATCTTCACCCCGTCCAGTTGAGCCAAGAGTTGCTCCTCAACCTACTGAACCTACTGAACCTATTGATGATGAAACTGCTTTTCAGATCCCTTCGGGTATGATGGAAAAACTGCTAGCTAACACTTTCACAGGAAATGGGACAAAGCATCCTCATGAACATTTACGCTTTGTGGATGATATTTGTGGACTATTTAACCTTGCAGGTGTACCCAATGATGCCGTTAAGAAGAAGGCCTTCCCTTTATCTTTGGAGGGAGACGCATTGACATGGTATAGGCTATGTGATGATACGAGATCATGGAACTATAAAAGAGTGAAATTGGAATTTCATCACAAGTATTACCCTATGCATCTTGTTCATCGTGATCGCAATTATATATATAATTTTTGGCCTCGCGAAGGAGAAAGCATTGCTCAAGCTTGGGGGAGGCTTATACTCATGCCCCAATCATGAGCTCTCAAAATTGACAATTCTCCAGAATTTTTATGCTCGGCTTTCTGAAAATAATCGCAACATGCTCGATACTTCTTTATGATGAAGTCTATTGAATTTGGATGGAATTTATTGGATAGAATTTAATGCAACTCTGAAGATTGGCACCTCGACGAAGGTAAGGAGTCACGTATGACACCTAAGTTTGATTGTGTTAAATCTTTTATTGATACCGATATTTTCCGTAAGTTTAGCACTGAATATGGACTTGACTCTGAGATAGTAGCTTCTTTCTGTGAATCTTTTGCTACTTATGTTGATCTCCCCAAGGAGAAGTGGTTTAAATATCATCCTCCCATAGAAGTAAAAGTAGCTGCACCTGTTAAAGTTGAAGAAAAGACTGTCACTTACAATGATCCTATTGTTCCTACTTCTTATGTTGAGAAACCTCCTTTTCCTGTTAGAATGAAGGATCATGCTAAAGCTTCAATTGTTGTTCGTAAAAGCAATATTAGGACTTATACACCTCCTCAGCAAGTCAAAGTAGAACCCAATATTGCTATTGTTAGAGATCTCTTGTCTGATAATATTGATGGGCATGTTATTCAATTCACTGGTGAAACTGCTAGAATTGCTAAACCCTGTGATAGAGATAAACATAGACATGTGGTAGGCGTGCCTGTTATTTCTGTTAAAATAGGAGTTCATTGTTATGATGGCTTATGTGATATGGGTGCTAGTGCTAGTGTTATACCCATTGGCTTATACAAAGAAATTATGCATGAGATTGCACCTGCTGAGTTAGAAGATATTGATGTTACAATTAAACTAGCAAATAGAGATACTATATCTCCAATGGGAATTGCTAGAGATGTTGAAGTCTTGTGTGGGAAAACCAAATATCCCGCTGATTTTCTTGTTCTTGGTTCTCCACAAGATAGCTTTTGTCCCATTATATTTGGTAGACCCTTCTTGTGTACTGTTAATGCTACGATTGATTGCAAAAAGAATGTTATTACTGTTGGCTTGGACGATATGGTCCATGAGTTTAATTTCTCTAAATTTAGTAAACAACATCGTGAGGAAGAATTGCCTAGTAAGGATGAAATTATTGGTCTTGCTTCTATTGCTGTACCTCCTAGTGATCCTTCAGAACATTATTTGCTAGACCATGAAAATGATATGTTCATGAATGAAAGAAGGGAAATAGATGAAGTATTCTTTAAATAGGAACCTATTCTGCAACACAATTTGCCTGTTGAAATCCTAGAGGATCCGCCTCCACCCAAGGGTGATCCCGTCTTTGAACTTAAACCGTTGCCTGATAATCTTAAATATGCTTATCTTGATGAAAAGAAAATATATCCTGTTATTATTAGCACTAACCTTTCAGAGCATGAAGAAGAAAGATTATTGAAAACTCTAAAGAAGCATCGTGCAGCTATTGGATATACTCTGGATGATCTTAAGGGCATCAGTCCCACTCTATGCCAACATAAAATAAATTTGGAAGCTGATGCCAAACCAGTTTGTGATCCTCAACGTCGTTTGAATCCTAAAATGAAAGAAGTAGTAAGAAAAGAAAAACCCAAGCTTCTGGAGGCAGGTATAATTTATCCCGTTGCTGATAGTCAGTGGGTAAGTCCTGTCCATTGTGTCCCTAAGAAGGGAGGCATTACTGTTGTCCCTAATGATAAAGATGAATTGATTCCGCAAAGAATTATCACAGGTTATAGGATGGTAATTGATTTTCGCAAATTAAATAAGGCTACTAAGAAAGATCGTTACCCCTTACCTTTTATTGATCAAATGCTAGAAAGATTATCCAAACATACACACTATTGCTTTCTAGATGGTTATTCTGGTTTTTCACAAATACCTGTGTCGGCTAAAGATCAATCAAAGACTACTTTTACATGCCCTTTTGGTACTTTTGCTTATAGACGTATGCCTTTTGGTTTATGTAATGCACCTGCTACCTTCAAAGATGCATGATGGCTACATTCTCTGACTTCTGTGAGAAAATTTGTGAGGTTTCCATGGACGACTTTTCCGTCTATGGTTCCTCTTTTGATGATTGCTTGAGCAATCTTGCTTGAGTTTTGCAGAGATGTGAAGAAAATAATCTTGTCTTGAATTGGGAAAAATGCCACTTTATGGTTAATGAAGGAATTGTCTTGGGGCACAAAGTTTCTGAAAGAGGTATTGAAGTTTATAAAGCCAAGGTTGATGCTATTGAAAAGATGCCATGTCCCAAGGACATCAAAGGTATAAGAAGTTTCCTTGGTCACGTTGGATTTTATAGGAGGTTCATCAAGGACTTCTCAAAACTCTCACGGCCTCTGACTAATTTATTACAAAAACATGTACCATTTGTCTTTGATGATGATTGTGTAGAAGCATTTGAAATACATAAGAAAGCATTAGTCTCTGCACCTGTTGTTCAGCCACCTGATTGGAATTTACCCTTTGAAATTATGTGTGATGCTAGTGATTATGCTGTAGGTGTTGTTCTAGGGCAAAGAGTTGATAAGAAATTGAATGTTATCCATTATGCTAGTAAGACTCTAGACAATGCTCAAAGAAATTATGCTACTACCGAAAAGGAACTTTTAGCGGTTGTATTTGCTTGTGATAAATTTAGACCCTATATTGTTGATTCTAGAGTAACTATTCATACAGATCATGCTGCTATTAAATATCTTATGGAAAAGAAAGATGCAAAACCAAGACTCATTAGATGGGTTCTCTTGCTTCAAGAATTTGATTTACATATTGTTGATAGAAAAGGAGCTGAGAACCCCGTTGCTAACAACTTGTCTAGGCTAGAGAATGTTCTTGATGACCCACTACCTATTGATGATAGCTTTCCTGATGAGCAACTAAATGTCAAAAGTACTTCTCGTAGCACTCCTTGGTATGCTGATTATGCTAATTATATTGTTGCTAAATTTATACCGCCTAGCTTCACATACCAACAAAAGAAAAAGTTTTTCTATGACTTGCGACATTACTTTTGGGATGACCCACATCTTTATAAAGAAGGAGTAGATGGTGTTATTAGACATTGTGTACCTGAGCATGAACAGGAACAGATCCTACGCAAGTGTCACTCCGAAGCCTATGGAGGACACCACGCTGGAGATAGAACTGCACATAAGGCATTGCAATCCCGTTTTTATTGGCCTACTCTCTTCAAGGATGCCCGTAAGTTTGTTTTGTCTTGTGATGAATGCCAAAGAATTGGTAATATCAGTAGACGTCAAGAAATCCTATAAATTATTCACTTGTTATTGAGCCATTTGTTGTTTGCGGCATTGATTATATGGGACCTTTTCCTGCCTCTAATGGTTACACTCATATCTTAGTTGCTGTTGATTACGTTACTAAGTGGGTAGAAGCTATTCCAACTAGTAGTGCTGATCATAACACTTCTATTAAAATGCTTAAGGAAGTTATTTTTCTGAGGTTTGGAGTCCCTAGATACTTAATGACTGATGGTGGTTCACACTTTATTCATGGTGCTTTCCGTAAGATGCTTGCTAAATACGACACTAATCATAGGATTGCATCTCCATATCACCCTCAGTCTAGTGGTCAGGTAGAATTGAGCAATAGAGAGCTCAAATTAATTTTGCAAAAGACTATCAATAGCTCTAGAAAGAATTGGTCCCAAAAACTGGATGATGCATTATGGGCCTATAGAACTGCATATAAAAATCCTATGGGTATGTCTCCGTATAAGATGGTTTATGGAAAAGCATGTCATTTACCTCTCGAACTAGAACATAAGGCATATTGGGCTATCAAAGAGCTCAACTATGATTTCAAACTTGCCGGTGAGAAGAGATTGTTTGATATTAGCTCTCTTGATGAATGGAGAACCCAAGCTTATGAAAATGCCAAGCTGTTGAAAATAAAAGTTAAAAGGTGGCATGATAAAAGGATACAAAAGCGTGAGTTTAATGTAGGTGATTATGTATTGCTATACAACTCTCGTTTGAGATTTTTTGCAGGAAAACTTCTCTCGAAATGGGAAGGTCCTTACGTTATCGAGGAGGTCTATCGTTCCAGTGCTATAAAAATCAACAACTTCGTAGGCATAAATCCGAAGGTGGTGAACGGTCAAAGAATCAAACACTATATCTCAGGTAATCCTATAAATGTTGAAACTAATGTTATTGAAACCGTAACCCCGGAGGAATGCATAAGGGACACTTTCTAGAACGTTCCAGACTCCGAAAAGGAATAGGTATGTGGTACGGTAAGTAAACCGACTCCAAAACAATTTTGAAGGCAATATTTCTCCGTTTTGGAATATTCAGGAAATAGAAAAATAAGAAGCAGTCCGGGGAGGACACGAGGCCTCCACGAGGGTGGAGGGCGCGCCCTACCACCCTGGGCGTGCCCCCCTACCTCGTGAGCACCTCGTGTGCCCTCCGGACTCCGTTTCCTTGCACGATACATATTTTGGTCGGTAAAAATTCATTATATATACTCCCGAAGGTTTTGACTCTCGTATCACGCAAATATCCTCTGTTTTCGTTTCGAGCTGTGCTGCTGCAGATAAGAGCAAGATATCTTCTCAAGAGTCAGTCGGGGAGAGCCGGTGATGAGGACATCAATACCATTGTTACACCCACAGCCCCTCCTGCTATACATACTGGACCAATTACTAGAGTCGCGCACGCCAACTAAATTACCAGGTACTTTCGTTTCTTGGTAATGATTCTAATGTTCATGAGAATATGATGCTGCCTAAATTGGATACATTTGTTTTGCTTACAAATGAAGGGCCTAGCTTGGAGAAGGATGAACATTGGATTAAGAACAAGCATGGAGATGATGGCATGCGCAAGGGGAACAAGAACGGAGTTACAAGTGATGATTTCAGGACTTTGAAGCCACCATAATGGGTGCATGAAGCCTTGGACAAAATATACAAGATGCCACTTCATAAATTTTGTCCCGAGGCTATTATAGATGCTGCGTCACCTTATTATTGGGCCAGGCCCATGTAATTTCGAAATACATAAGTATAGGCTATTTTTAGAGTCCGTATGTGTGGGGAAACAAGAGATAGGGTTGATTTCGGACCCCTCCACCAAGGGTCACGAAATTCCCCCCCCCCTCTTCCTCCATATATACAGCCCTTAGGGCATCGTTTAGACTTTGGGTTTTGTTTAGATTAAAAGTTTGCCATAGCTGCAACTTCGCGTACTTCGTTTGTGTTCAACGACCAGACAAAGGCGTCACAGAACCCCACCTTGATCAATAAAGCTTTCATCTTATATTCGCAATATCCAGATTGCAATCTCAGTTTCTTGCTTGTTCTTTGTTTGCTCGCAGGAAACAGACCCTCGTGGTCAGGTTGATCGTGCTCCGGCGTGGTCAATGACCTCTCGGAGTTAGTTTAGCGATTGCTAAGGCGCGACGTCCTCGCACGTTCGTAGTCGGATCGTCAAACTCGACTGCCACCAAAGCGATATCCATCATCTCATCGAAAGACGGGACACCTTTGCCTCTATTAAGTGGTATCAGATTTCCAGGTTGCTCGATGAGATTTTACAGTTTTTCGTAGTTTAGACCGAGTCTGTTCTTCATACCTACAGTCCACGAAAAAGCCACAAAAAAAATTAGTGTTAGTTCATCATATCCGAACCAATCTGAGCCTTTGCATAATCTTTTTAGGGTTTTGCTTTGTTGAATTTGCGGTTGCATCGTCGTGTCTAGTTGCTGGTCTTAGAGTCTAGTCTTTTAGAGTTTTGAGTTCTGGTCATAAGTTGTCACGCCGCCGCCGCACCATCATCATCGCCCCTGCCATTTACCACCACCG
>NW_025232713.1:7328-9196 GCF_018294505.1 Triticum aestivum | reverse complement strand
CCCCCCAAGTAGGATCCGAATCATACTTGGGCTCCTACCCTAGTTCACCCTCCCTTCCTTGTATAGGCACCAGGGGAAGGAAGGGGGAGGTTGCGCCCCCCGTTCCTTTCTCCCTTGAGGAGGGGAAGGAAGGAGGGACTTGCCCTCCCCCCTTTTCCTTCCCTAGGGCTGGCCGGCCTGGTGGAGGGGCGCACCAGCCCCTTATGGGCTGGTTTGTCCCTCCCTTGGCCCATTAAGCGCATATCTTTGCCGAGGGTGCCCGAAACTCCTTTCCGGTGACCCAGTAAGTAACTGATACCCTCCGGAACACTTTCGGTGTATGAATACCATCATCCTATATATCGATCTTTACTTCTCAACCATTTAGAGACTCCTCGTTATGTCCATGATCTCATCTGGGACTCCGAACAACATTCGGTCACCAAATCAAATAACTCATATAATACTATATCGTCATCGAACGTTAAGAGTGCGGACCCTATGGTTTCGAGAACTATGTACACATGACCGAGACACCTCTCCGATCAACAAACAATAGCGCAACCTGGACGCTCATATTGACTACCTCTTTATCGGTTGAACCATAATGACAACATACATTATTCCCTTTGTCCATCAGTATGTTACTTTCCCGAGATTCGGTCGTCGATATCTTCATACCTAGTTCAATTTCGTTATCGGCAAGTCTCTTTACTCGTTTCGTAATACATCATCCCATGACTAACTCATTAGTCATTTGCACTGTGGTGAGAGGAACGAACAACAAAACCTTCCTTCCCCTGAAAACATATGACAGAGCTTCCGTGCCCCGCTCCCCTTATGCTTCTCCAGCGACATGGGTGTATCATGTGCCAGTTCTAGGGAGGAGATGGTGATAGGAAGGTGTCTATGGGGGCTTGCCCTTGGAACAGCGAATTAGTGCATCGGGGAGTTGTGAGGTGTTACAAAAACAACCATAAATTCTCTCCTCCCCCCCCCGCCCCGCATTAAATCATGGGAGGGGTGCGCTGCCACTATTTCTGGCCCAATTAATATTCTACACATCAGCACATAAGATTAATTACATAGGAATTGTATGTAGGTCTAACATTGCTTGAAAGAGAAGAAGCAATTTTCGCATGAAGTGGGAAGTGCAAAACGCCACGAGAGGGATCGTGTAGCGCGTGTGAGAAGTTGGGTTGACCCAGCTTTGTTTTTTCCCATTGTGCGGGGAGGAGGGTGATGGTTGACACATCATGAGGACAAATGGCAGACTCCCGTTTAATAGTAAATATGTTGGTGGGCAAGGCAAGCCCAAGGAAATTCTAAGTTGGTTCTCACTACAAAAAAAGACACATCCGTGACATTTTGGGCCGAACGAATTTTTTTCTGTCATACATATGACACTCCTATGACGATAATTGTGACAAAACCCGGTATCATCATAGATGTGGTGGGCTCCTACTTCTATGAAAAAAAATCATGATAGAAAATGGGCTTTTCGTCTTGGGTGGGCCGGAGACGCAGCTGCATGACATTCTTTGGGCCGTCCATGACAGAAAAACCCATGGTAGAAGCGAGGTGGAGGAAAATTTCGGGGAGTTGCCGGTTACGGAGGGAGGTCGAGGGCCGAGCGATGCGCGTTTCTCTCGTACACGTGTGAGGCGTTGGCTCTAACTGAACCCGAGCGAGGCGTTGGGCTCTAACTGAACCCGAGCAATTGCACTGCAGGCTACGCGTTACTAAACACGAGCGATCGATCGATGGCTGTTAACTGAACCCGATGGAGCGATTCCTTCGCTACTGCTGCTAACTGAAGCCGATCGATTGGATGAACAGTGAGCGTTGCCGGGGGGGTGGATGAACAGTGAGCGGTGGCGTTGCCTCTG
>NW_025232713.1:0-3586 GCF_018294505.1 Triticum aestivum | reverse complement strand
CTTTCAATGTGCATGAAATCATCACCTCTATGTATAAATTCTCCAGAGATCGAATGCATCGCAGCAAGCCAATAATTATGTCCAGATCAAAACTATACATTCTGATATATATGATCTTGACAGAATCCAGCAGCATTGATAGGCTATCAATGGACGGACTCTTCATTAAGCATATAAATTAATATTAGTATCCAAAGTGTACTCCAAGATGATATAAAACTTATGCGCACAAATGAAAAATGGAGCATATGATTACTTATGTGTAGATGATAATATACGGTACCTGAAAAGGTGAGGAGCCAAACACCAATTCTTTGTGATTATTAAACGGGTCAAGAATTACACCCAAGGACTCTAGTTTGGGCGCAGAGACGACAGTTATTTCTGAAGGTGTATAACAATTATCAAGGAGCAACCTTTCAAGTGAAGGGGTATCTTCGATGATGAGCTCTTGTCCTTCAAAACAAATTCCAATGCTTTTAAGGTGAGGCGACTTTATTTGGAGACAACTGATACCGATTTCTATTCCCAAAACAATCAGCAAGCGCTCCATGGCAGGGCAATTGGAGTGGATGATGTTGTGCAGTGAGGCCTCCGACAGATAAACCACCACAAGCGATAGGTTTTTTAGCAGTGGGAGTCGAAGCATTTGTACCAGATCGTCTGGTAGATGGCACCGGGCGAAGGTGGCCGTGTGGAGAGAGGAGGAAAACCGCGATATGGACAACGGTGCTGTGGGCATGAATTCTTGGTATGTTCGTGGTATGAAACTTTCGTGGTAATGGTAGAACTCAAACTGCTGGAGTTTTTCGAATTCAGGGGATGTCAGCCAAGCGTCCACCTTGACGGGTAGCTTGTCGGGATGAAGAGGCATTGAACGGGGCCCTGTTGGTGAGAAGAGACGATGGATCTGATGAGATCAAATTCAGGAAGGACAGATATCTGACGACAGTCGAGATTGAGGGGCGCGGTGCGCCATAGAGGGTGCCACCGAGTTGAGTGGACTTATGTACGGCAGCAATGCTTGGTTGAAAATTTGAACGCAAGGATTTTGGTTGAAAATTTGCCAATCCACTAGTAGAAAAAGGACCTTATGTGAGACACATTAGTCCCGGTTCGATTTTGGCCCGGTACTAATGGTATCATTAGTACCGGTTCGAACGGCTATGCATTAGTGCCGGTTCGTGCTGAACCTTTAGTACCGGTTCGTGCCACGAACCGGTACTAAAGGGGTGGTGGCAGGCTGGCGTCAGGCCAGGGCCCCACGAGCCCCTTTAGTCCCGGTTTGTGGCACAAACCGGTACTAAAGGGCCAACCTTTAGTACCAGTTTGTGCCACGAACCGGCACTAAAGGGGGTCTAACCTATAGTCCCGGTTGGAGACACAAACTGGGACTATAGGGCAATTTTCAAACTTGAAAAAATCATAACTAAATCATACTAATTAAGAAAAATACATATAATATATCAAAATTTGCAGAACAAAGAGATTGATCCGCTGAAACAACAAGTTTTCCGTTTCGACAATTTTTTAAAATCGAAAAATTCCAAAGGGAAAATAGAGTTTTTGGGTGTTTTAGACGTTTTTTAGCGTTTAGTGCTAGGGTTTAGATTTCAGAGTTTAGGGTTAGGTTTTATGGTTTAAACCCTTAGTTTTTACTGTTTAGCATAGAGTTTCCGACGTTTTAAGTCCCGAGTTTAGGGTTTAGGACAATTTTTGAAATGACAAAATTGTAAAAGGAAAAAAAAAGATATGCTCTAATTTATCTTTTTTTTTAATTTTGGTTAAATCTTGTAAAACCGGTCAAACAATTGATTCAAGAAATATAGAGTGTTACTAAATAATTATGCAATAATATTAGTGTTACTAAATAAGTATCTCAGTTTTTTGGAATTTTGGTCAAATCTGGTTAAACTGTGGTCAAACTATGGTCAAACTACTCATTCAAGAAATATTAGTGTTACTACATAATTTTTTTTTAGAATAATAGTTTCAAATTCAAACAGTGAAACGTGTGACTTCATGCTCAAGCTAAACTCCTGAGGGTTAATAGGATTGACATCTTACTATTGTCAGGAAAACAACAAGTGCAGACTTGGAAACGAGGGAGAATAGAACCCGGAAGTTAAACGTGCTCAGGCTGGAGTAGTGAGAGGGATGGGTAACCAGTCAGAAGTTAGGCGATTTGGAATGAGTGATTCACAGTTGAGCAGTTAAGAGAGGTGATTAGAGACTAAATCATCAAAAAATTCAGAAAAATTAGAAATAAAAAAATCAATTTTTTTCCAAAATTAAAAAAAAAATTAAAAAAAACCTTTAGTGGTACTAAAGGTCCCCCATACCAGGGCGCGAGCTCACGCCACGTGGTGGACCTTTAGTGCTGGTTCGTGCGAAACCGGTACTAAGGGGGGGGGGTCTTTAGTCTCCACTCTTTAGTGCCGGTTGCAAAACCGGCACTAAAGGCCCTTACGAACCGGTTTTAAAGCTCCGTTTTGTACTAGTGATCGTGTTCGATTCGTTGATTGCAAACTCGTGATGTCGTGCGTGTACATCCTGATGTACCAGCTCTGTAGGGGCATGGTAGAGAAGCAGTGCCCTGCACCATGACCTCGAGCTCTGAAGTAAATGTCACTGGAATGCCAAGTCACCCGGCCCAACAGGGCTGGCCCAAGAGAGGGCGTCGGCCCAACCCACGAGTCCAGGGAGAGGACTGGGTCCAGTGAGTGTGTACTTAGAGGGTTGCGCGTGGAGGGATTGGGCATCGTTGGATCACTACTCTGTATCGGCGCCATTGGGTGAGCTCCTCCTTCCCACCTCCCGGCTCTCATCTCGATCCCCTTTCCTTCTACTCCGAACCCTAGCTCCAAGTTGTACCTCTGATTCAGTGATTAAGCAGCAATACAAGAGTGAGAGACATAGATCCATGTCATCTGGTATTCAGAGCCCTTGATCCCACCCAATTTTTTCCCTTTCGCGTCTCGATCTGGCGCCCAAGATCCGCAGTCTCAAGGAGATCATGATGGGGGAGGACATGCAGAAGCAGCTGGAGGAGGGAGTGGCGGAGCGGAGCGGCATCGCCAAGGCTCCCCTCTCGATCCAGCAGCCGCTGGATCGGACGGCCCCTACGGTCGCGAAGATGGAGCCGGCGGTTGCAAAGATGGAGCCGACGCTCGTCGCCCTCGAGCCGGTCGTCCAGGATCTGGCAGCCTGGCGGCCTACCGTGGATGCAGCGGTGGGACAACTCCAGGCGGACCTCCGCGACATTTGGGCGCAGTTGGAGAAAATCGCTGCGGGTGCTCCGTCCACCAGCAGGCCGGCACCAGATCCGACCCAGGAGGACGCGCCACTTCTCCACATCAGGCAGAGTGACGACGGTCACGGGAAGATTGGCCACCGCGGGGCTCTTCTTCCACGGGTTTCGGCTAGTGAGGGACCGATCCTCACTACGCCGGTCCCGGCAAATGGTACGTACCGGACACCGTTTCCCTCCGCGCCTTTACCGCCTCCACCGTCCCTTGAGTTGGTGGGCAGCAGCGCTGTTTTTTGTGGGAGCAGATCCACCAACAACAAGCATATGGAATGCCTA
>NW_025232712.1:0-9197 GCF_018294505.1 Triticum aestivum | reverse complement strand
TTCTTCTTCTTCTTCTCCTTCTTCTTCTCCTCCTTCTTCTTCTCCTTCTCCTTCTCCTCCTTCTCCTTCTCCTTCTCCTCCTCCTCCTTCTCCTTCTCCTTCTCCTCCTTCTCCTTGTTCTCCTTCTCCTTCTCCTCCTTCTCCTTCTTCTTCTTCTTCTTCTTTGTCGGTGTACTAGAATAGGGGTACCTTAGTATCCCGAACTTGTGCACGGGCAGTTGCAGCGCCCCGCGGCAAGGCTTGCCGGGTGACCGCCAAGGTCCTCCGTGCTTCCTTTGGAGCCATTCAAGAACAAAGTATTTAAGCCAAGGAGACAAGGCCCCGGCAAGAGGAGCTTGCCGGGAAGGCCAATCAAGGCATCACAAGGAACTTGCCGCGACGCGCCGCGCGTCCCGGCAAGGCCCGGTGAGCGACAAGCTTCCGGGCGCGGCAAGACAACGACCGCGGCAAGGTGCTTGCAGTGGCAAGCGGCCACTCTGTACCCACGCTCCAGCACATCCACCAACGTGTCGCCCTGGGGGCCTTTCCAGGCGCGCGTGGCGAGAGGCTGTGCAGCAAGCGGTGCGCGGTGGCATGCGACGCTGACAAGATCGCCATCGTGGCGAGCGGTGGTGTCCCTGACGGTCCCTTTTTGCATTGTTTGGGCGACGCAGACGGGCATTTAATGCCCTTGTCCCCTGCCATCAGGGTTAGGTAGGATGTACTGTGCAAGTAACTGTACCAACCACCCCTCTTTTTCCATTTTTACCCTTGCCTACGTTGCCACCTGTCGGTGACCCCTTGAGCATATAAAAGGAGGCCCATGCGCAACGTAGAAGAGGGTTCGAAACCAGAAAACACTCAGGCTCGGTCTCGTTAGCAGCTCGAGTGTACTGTAGCACTCAGCGCTCCTGAGCAAGAACTCAATACAATTAGACAAGCAGCAGTAGGAGTATTATCTCTCCGGAGAGCTCCGAAGCTGGGTAAACTGCTCGTGTGCTTCGCCTCGATCCGCTCTTCGTGCGATCTCCGCCCCCCCGCCGAACCGAAAGGGGCTCGGTCCGCCGGTCCCATAGGTGTTCGTGGATCAGTTTCCCCGACATCTTTGGTGCGCCAGGTAGGGGGCGTCGAGATTGTGCGAAAATGATCCGGCGTTCACACGAGCTAGATCTTCATCTTCTTCATCGACATGCCACTGAAGAAGAAGACTTCGGCGGCAGCTGTTCCGTCCACGTCGATCCCACCACCACCGGAGCAAATGAGTGGTGGGGAAGACGCCGACGGAAGAACGGACATTGACGAGGGAGCTCACGACGCTGCCAGGTCCAAGGACAAGGCTGCACAGACCTCGGCGTCCGTACATGTTCCGCGCCCATCTCAGGAGGCGCAGGACCGTCAGCGTCATGGTACTCGCAGTACCATACGTTTGTTGGGCCAAGATCGAGCTGGTGGATCTCGGGGTGCTCAAGACCAGCATGCACGCCAACATGCTGGCACGAGCGAGACACGGTCGCCTGGACGGGATACTGCTCCTTCTAACATAGTTAGAAGTCCGAGCATATCCCGCTCCTCGCACCGTTCGCCACTGCCGCCCACCACTCCAGCACAAGCTTTGGCGCGAGCTCAACTGCTCCTGGATTACCCTCCAACGGAAGACAAGATCGACGGATGGAGGGCCACCATTCAGAGTCTCATCGGCTTCGCCAACAGCGACACTCCGCGGCAGCCGAGTGCATCGCTGCCGCGGCAAGACCGCCAGGCACGAGCCGGTGGCGACGAAACTGGTGGGGGTGCAACTACCAGGCACTCTCCACCCCGAAGGCCAAGATCGCTGACTCGCCGGATCAACCTCGACAACGACTCTACCGCATCATCGGATCCACGAGCTCATCGCGATCAGCGCCAAGTTCTTCACGAACGACAACAAGAAGACGCTCGTACTCGCATCAAGCGCCGAAGGGAAGCGCGACGTCAATCAGACCAGCGCGCTGGGCCCTCTGTCGACATGCATGCGCCAGGGGAACCAGGCGACTTGCCCTACGCGGTAGGTTGCCCTGCGTTCACTCGTGAGCTGCGGCAAGTCCAGTGGCCCAACACAAAGAATTTCAAGCCAGACGTGCCAGAGAAGTACGACGGCAAGTCGCATCCGTCGGAGTTCCTCAGCATCTACACCATCGCGGTGCAAGCTGCCGGGGGACGAGACGACAAGATCCTTGCCAACTACTTCCCGCTGGTGCTCAAGCCCAATGTCAGATCCTGGCTCATGCACTTGCCGGATAACTCCATATCCTCCTGGGCAGATCTATGCCATCAGTTTGTCGGCACCTTTACAGGCGGCCACAAACCTCATGGCCAAGAGAGCGATCTTCATCCGCTTGCCCAGAAGGAAGGAGAGCCTCTGCGCAAGTACATTCAGAGATTCAGCCGCGTGCAACACAACATCCCAGATGTCCACCCTGCCGCGGTAATCAACGCGTTCCATCAGAACGTGCGAAACCGCAGGATGTGGGAGGAGATGGCGATGTGCAAGATCAGAGACGTCAGTCAGCTATATGCCCTGGCTGACAAGTGTGCGCGTGCTGAGGAAGGGAGGAAACTCCCCGGAGAGAATGTAGGAGCAGGAGGATATGATAGTGAGGAGACTGCCCTGGCAAGGAAAAACCGGCGGCGGAACAACAGAAAGAAGAAAGGCAAAGAGCTGCTAGTCGTTGAGCAGTCCGGCAATAAAGCCAAAGCTTGTGGCTCCGACAAGGAGATTGCTGCAGGCACCAACCACCAGGCTGTGGCGGTTGCCGACAAGCAGAACGACACCAACAAGTAGTACTGCAAGATCCACCGCACCAAGGGCCATGACCTCCAGAGCTGCAAGAAGGTAGAGCAGCTTGTAGAACAACAAAAGGCTGAATATGAGCGACGCAACAAGGAGAAAGCCCAGGAAGGTGCTGGGGGAGCCGGCAAGAAACGTCCCGGCCGAGGAGGACGCCGCGGCAAGGCCAAGCAGCGGCAAGGAGACAGACCTCCCCGCGGCCGCGACAAGGATGAAGATGACGACGATGATGAAGATATGGATGATGACGAGACCGATGAGCAGG
The DNA here is from genome assembly GCF_018294505.1 of Triticum aestivum. Taxonomy (NCBI): domain Eukaryota; kingdom Viridiplantae; phylum Streptophyta; class Magnoliopsida; order Poales; family Poaceae; genus Triticum; species Triticum aestivum. Next base: position 6,126 of record NW_025232712.1, on the reverse strand, counting down.
AGTTCCAGAAAGCCACAGAGGTCATGTGCGTTGATGGTGGTGCATCTCTGCATACTTCACACCACCAGCTCAAGCAGTGGGTGCGGGAAGTCAATGCAGCAGAACCACCCGTCGAGTCACGCAAGCCTCTGAAATGGTCCAGCACGCCTATCATCTTCGATATTGAGGACCACCCTGATCGCATAACTGCGGTCGGGTGCTTGCCGATGTTGGTTTCACCAACTATCCGCAACCTCAAAGTCACTAAGATGCTAGTTGACGGCGGGGCCGGCTTGAACCTGATCTCCTCCGCGGTGCTCAGAAACTCCAGATCCCTGATAGCGAGCTCAAAGAGACCGGCACATTCCAAGGAATCAATCCGGGAAGGAGCAGGCCGAAGGGAAAGATCACGTTGCCGGTAACATTTGGCAGCGAGTTGAACTTCAGGACTGAGAGGGTCACTTTTGACGTTGCTGATCTTCCATTACCTTACAATGGGATACCCGGCCGTCCAGCACTCGCCAAATTCATGGCAGCCTCTCACTATGCATACAACATACTGAAGATGCCAGGCCCGATAAGTGTCATCTCTGTCCCTGGCGATAAGAAGGATGCTCTTATCTGCGCCGACAAGATCTACCGGGAAGCAGCAGCAGCAACAGATCGCAAATCACTTGCCGTTGAAGCTCCCGGGGCGAAGAAGAAGACCAAGTCCGGCAGGAGTTCTGATGCCCACTCCGACAAGCGCACCTCTTCGGAGTGCTGCGCTACCGTCGAGGACGCACCATCGAGCTCCACCGGCAAGTGTAAGAAGACAATGGCAGCTCCACCAGAGACCAAGAAGGTGTCCGCCAAGGAGGATGGCACTGGTGGTACCTTCACCATCAGCGCCACTCTCGACCCTAAATAGGAAAGCGCGCTCGTTGCTTTCTTGCGGGCGAACGTCGACATGTTTGCATGGCAACCGTCTGACATCCCCGGTGTTCCCAGGAAAGTAATCGAGCACCATCTTGCCGTCTGTCCTCATGCGCGGCCCGTCAAGCAGAAAGTCAGGAAACATGCAGTGGAGCGCCAAGAGTTCATTGCAGAAGAAATCAAGAAATTGGAAGCAGCAGGCCTTGTCAGAGGAGTGCTCCATCCTACGTGGTTGGCCAATCCTGTAGTCGTGCGTAAGGCAAACGGGAAATGGAGGCTTTGTATCGACTTTACCGATGTTAATAAAGCTTGTCCCAAAGACCCATTTCCCTTGCCGCGCATCGACCAGATTGTTGACTTCACAGCCAGATGTGACTTGCTTTCATTTCTTGATGCATACTCAGGATACCATCAGATCTTCATGGCAGAAGAGGATGAGGAGAAGACCGCATTCATCACCCCATGTGGCACATACTGTTTCATACGGATGCGCTTCGGTTTAAAGAATGCTGGTTCAACATTTGCAAGAGTAGTCCATGATGCTTTTGAGCCGCAAATGCACAGAAATGTGGAAGCCTACATGGATGACATAGTGGTCAAGAGCAAGGACAAGGCAACTCTGATTCAAGATTTAGACGAAACCTTTACAAATCTGCGCAAGATCAACCTCAAGCTTAACCCCGAGAAGTGTGTGTTTGGAGTCCCGTCCGGCAAGCTTCTCGGGTTCTTCGTGTCTCGGCGGGGAATTGAAGCCAATCCCGACAAGATCAAGGCCATTGAGCAGATTGAAGCACCAAAGCGGTTCAAGGATGTACGAAGACTTGCCGGTTGCGTGGCTGCTCTCAGCAGGTTTATCTCTAGATCTGCTGAGCGCACCCTGCCATTTTTCAAAATATTGAAAAAGGCAGGTCCAATGAAATGGACTCCGGAAGCGGAGGCTGCGCTGCAGGACTTGAAGAGATACCTGTCCTCCACTCCAACACTTGTCGCACCTAAGCCGCAAGAGAAGTTGCTGCTATATATAGCGGCAACCAATCAAGTGGTTAGTGCTGCGTTAGTAGCGGAGAGGGAGGCGGATGATGAGCCAGCAACCATGGCAGATGCATCCAGCGACAAGCAGGCGACTTCACCGACAAGCTCTGGTCCCGACAAAGATGGATCTGCGCAGGCGCGTGAGAAAATGCAAAAAAGAATGGTGCAGCGCCCAGTTTACTTTGTCAGTTCCCTTCTGCAGGGGGCTAGGTCAAGGTACTCTGGTGTGCAGAAATTGCTTTTCGGCCTTCTCATGGCCTCGAGAAAGCTGCGCCATTACTTCCAAGCACATGAGATCACAGTCGTCATTCGTTTTCCGCTGAAGAGGATACTGCAAAATCCAGAAGCAACAGGCAGGATTGTCGAGTGGGCACTGGAACTGTCAAGCTTTGGCCTCAAGTTTGAGAGCACCTCAACTATCCAAAGCAGAGCACTGGCAGAGTTCATAGCGGAGTGGACGCCAACACAAGATGAAGAAATTCTAGAAACGAGCATCCCCGTCAAGGAAGCAAGCAAAGAGTGGCTAATGTACATTGATGGTGCCTTCTCGCTGCAAGGCGCCAGTGCAGGCGTGCTACTTGTAGCACCCACCGGAGAGCACCTCAAGTACGTAGTCCAGATGCACTTTCCCAAGGAGCAAGCAACGAACAATACTGCAGAGTATGAAGGTTTGCTTGCCAGTCTCAGGATCGCAGCAGACCTTGGGATCAAGAAGCTCATTGTCAGGGGTGACTCACAGCTTGTCGTCCGCCAAGTGAACAAGAATTATCAGAGTCCATTGATGGAAGCTTACGTTGATGAAGTGAGAAAGCTAGAAGAGCACTTTGACGGCCTACAGATGGAACATGTTCCAAGAGCTCAGAATGACATCGCCGATGGCCTGTCGAAGTGCGCTACACTTAAGTTATCTGTGGAACCAGGGATCTTTGTGCTCAAGCTGACTCAACCATCCGTAACGCCTTCAACTGGACAGAGCGAGAAGAGGAAGTTGATTTCTGGTGACTATTTTCCGTCAGAGCTCCCCGAAGCCGCCGCCAAGAAGGTCCCTAAAACCAACACCAAGGATGCTGAGGAGCAGTCTGCTCCGGCAAGCCTTAGTGCTTGTTCCATTGAAGCAGACGCTCCCGACAAGTTTTGCTCCGGCAAGCTTGCCGGGGAACATCAAGCTCCGGCAGAGCCACAAGTTCTCGCCGTAGAAGCAGATGTTCCCACAGCAACAGATGTGCCTTTAGTCCTTGTTGTCGAGCCACAAGCTCCAGCATGGGCATAACAAATTGTCCATTTCTTTCAGATAGGAGAACTTCCCGAAGAGCAAGAAGAAGCGGAAAGAGTAGCCCATCAGTCAAGTATGTACCAGTTTGTCGACAACACACTGTACAGAAGAAGACTCAACGGGGTGAAATTGAAGTGTATTCACCGGGAAGACGGACAAAAGCTGTTGGCAGAGATACATGGAGGCATATGTGGTCACCACATTGGCGCAAGAGCACTTGCCGACAAAGCGTTCCGGCAAGGTTTCTTTTGGCCGACAGCCCTCCAGGATGCAACTGCACAAGTAACCAAGTGTGAAGCGTGCCAGTTCAATTCCAAGCAGATACACCAGCCAGCTCAAGCTCTCTAGACGATCCCTTTATCTTGGCCATTTTCGGTCTGGGGGCTCGATATCCTCGGCCCTTTTCCCCGAGCTATCGGGGGCTTTGAGTACTTGTACGTTGCAATCGACAAGTTCACAAAGTGGCCGGAAGTGGAACCAGTGAGGAAGGTGACATCACAGTCAGCAGTCAAGTTCTTCAGGTTGATTGTTTGCCGTTTCGGGATCCCTAACAGGATCATCACCAACAACGGCACACAATTCATGAGCCGCACCTTCATGCAGTACATCCAAGATCTTGGCGCCAAGGTCTGCTTCGCTTCTGTTGCTCATCCAAGAAGCAACGGTCAAGCGGAGAGGGCAAATGCTGAAGTGCTGCGCGGGCTCAAGACCAGGACTTTCGACAGGCTGCACAAGTGCGGAAAGAACTGGATCAAGGAGCTGCCGGTGGTTCTTTGGTCGATCAGGACGACACCAAATCGAGCCACTGGCCAGACACCTTTCGCTCTAGTCTATGGAGCAGAGGCAGTTCTCCCCACGGAACTCGTATACGGGTCACCTCGAGTGCTCGCTTATGATGAGCTGGAGCAAGAGCACGTGCGACAAGATGACGCGCTGCTCCTTGAGGAGGACCGTCTTCAGGCTGCTATACGAGCTGCTCGATACCAGCAAGCTTTGCGCCGCTACCATAGCCGCAAAGTTAATGCCAGAAGTTTCGAGGAAGGCGACCTTGTTCTTCGGCGCGTTCAGTCCGCCAATAATTCCAACAAGTTGACGCCGAAGTGGGAAGGCCCTTACCGGGTGAAATGAGTCACTAGGCCTGGCGCTGTCCGCCTTGAGACCGAAGATGGCACTCCGGTGAGCAACTCCTGGAACATTGACCATCTTCGTAAGTTTTACCCGTAGGGCGCGGTTGCCGGAACCTGTTCCGGCAACCACCTTTTGTACAAGTCTTGCCGATGTTGCATGTAATCCTTTGTACAAAGCCGGGCGCAGACCCCGTGCATAAGTAAAGCTCATGTGCTCCGCACATCTTGTCAATTTCATGCTTTTTACTTTGCATGCGTTGTCTGACACTTTGTGCAGCACCTCCCCCCGGTAAGCAATAACGAGCCGTAAGGCTCCATATCTTTATTTTCTCTTCTTTCTTTTTCTCAAAAAGGAAAGGAAGGTTCCCTCGCACACAAGTTTGCCGGGGGGAAAGGAGAAGATAATGGTGTGGACCAGGCGTCGTTCAAGCAAGTTTTCGCCTTACCGAAAAGCAAGTGACAGAAAAGCTAAGTTGCCAAAGTTTGAGCAATCAGTTTTTAAATTTTTAAGTTATCTTCCTCGAATGACCGTACTTTGTATGGAAAACCTGTGCGCGGAGGAACCAACTCGTAGCTAGTTGCGCCCTTACTTTGTTTCGAGTCCGCTCAACAACTTAAGTGAGCTGCAACTAGTTGCGACAAGGTTTCTTGTCGGAAGCGGCACTGCCAGCAGGCTGCTGATGTCCCGCACTCAGCGCTCGCGGCTCAGGTGCCTGCGCCGACAAGTTCCCTAAAAGCGTAGGGCAAAAACATACAAAGGAAGGAATCAAGTAAAGGAAATAACACAACAATCTCTACCCAAAATAGAGTTAAATTACAAGATAACTTGTCGCAGCTCTAACAGATTGTTCTCATGACATGACCAACAGCGACAAGGAAAAAAGAGAAAACAGGCGGCCTAGTCTACGCGGTCGCCCTCAACCCTCTTGATTTCGCTCACCTTGTCCACAATGGGTGCGACAAGGGCCTTGAGCTCCTCCAGATCAGCATCCGGCGGCAAGGACCTGAGGATGAAAGTGAGGTTGAGGCTTGGGTTACGGAAGGCCACCTTCACCAGCACCTTCTGAAGAACTCCCGCGCAGATCTTGCGTGACTCGTCGGCCAGCTGCTTTGGGATCTTCTCCCAGAGTCGCTGGAGGGCCGTCGCCACGCCTTTGAAGAAAAAGCTAAGCTTGGCGCTGGGTTGGAGGTGCTCGTCGGAGGAGTACCCGAGCTCCTCCATCCCCAACTACGCCAACTCTCCGTCGATGGCTGCGGCAAGATCCACAAGACCCTTGGTCCAGTGCTCCACGGTCTCCCTGAAAGCGTCGTGGGCGGCAGCGGCACTCGCCAACAGCGCCTCGTCGGCCTTGATCTTCTCCGACAAGGCCACCTCCCGCTCCCTGGCGCCGTCCAGCGTCTGAGTCAAAGTAGCCAACTTCAACTCGAGATCTACATTGGAATCCTTGGCGGCGCTGAGCTCCTTGCTCCTCTCAGCGAGAAGACCCTGCAGCTCACCATGAGCGGCAGCGTCCTTCTCGCGCTCACGCTTGAGCGCGGCAAGCTCCTCGCCGCTCGCCCTGAGATCGGCTTCCAGCTGCGCCACCCTCGTCTCCTGCTCCTTCTTGGCGGCCTCGGCAGCTGCGGTAGCATCCCTTGCTTCCTTGAGAGCCCCGCCGATTGCTTGCTCGCGCGCGACAAGCTTCTCCTTCTCCTTCTTCTTCTTCTTCTTCTTCTTCTTCTTCTTCTTCTTCTTCTTCTTCTTCTTCTTCTTCTTCTTCTTCTTCTTCTTCTTCTTCTTCTTCTTCTTCTTCTTCTTCT
>NW_025232711.1:0-9198 GCF_018294505.1 Triticum aestivum | reverse complement strand
TTTTCAGTTTTAGAAAAAACAAAAGAAAATGATGGAAATGTCAATAAAATAAAATAAAATAAGTTTCCCATGTGATATGTGGTCTAGTTGTTGGGAAAATTAACAAATATGAATTTCGACTTTATTTGCAAAATCTCTCTGGAATTTCTTAAAATGGGCTTAACTTTTGCATACGAACTCGGATGAAAAAGTTTTTTATATGGAAAATCATCTACTCGAAAAGTTACATCCGAATTTAACCGAAGGAACCTCATTAAACATTTTTAGAATCCTCAAAAAACTAACAGAAAAAAAGTTACGGGGCTTTTAAGATCTGGAGAGGCAAAAAAATGCAAAAAAATTCAAACTGTGGTCAAACAATGGTCAAACTAATTATTCTAGAATATTAGTGTTACTAAATAATTATTTCAGTTTTTTTGAATTTTGGTCAAATCTGGTTAAACTGTGGTCAAACTGTGGTCAAACAATGGTCAAACTAATTTTTCTAGAATATTAGTGTTACTAAATAATTATTTCAGTTTTTTTGAATTTTGGTCAAATCTGGTCAAATTGTGGTCAAACAATGGTCAAACTTATTATTCCATAAATATTAGTGTTACTAAATAATTATTGTTTTTTAAAACAATAATTTCAAACTCAAACAGTGAAATGTGTCACTTCATGCTCAAGCTAAATTTTTGAGGGTTAATAGGATTGACATCTTACTATTGTCAGGAAAACAACATGTGCAGACTTGGAAATGAGGGAGAATAGAATCCGGAAGTTAAGCGTGCTCAGGCTGGAGTAGTGAGAGGATGGGTGACCGTCTGGGAAGTTAGATGATTTGGAATGATGAGGGGTGATTAGAGATTAGAGGATAAATTGAGCAGTGATGAGGGGTGGTGTTACCAACCGGGACTAAAGGTGGAGCTCCACGTGGCCGCGGCCTTTAGTCCCGGTTCAAAAACCGGGACTAAAGGCCCTTACCAACCGGGACAAAAGCCCCCTTTTCTACTAGTGGTCGGCGCCCTCAGGCGTCAACGCTTCGGTGCCGGGCAAGCCGCTAGGGTTCTCTCCTGATCCACCACCACCACCCCAGGCACTTCGTAGTGCACCACCCACTCATCCGCCCACCAGCCTGTGCCACCACGGTTACCGGACCATCCTCGTCATCTCTCCGGAGCTGCCAACACGAGGCCTGGAGGGGGAAAAAAGACAACGGCCACAGGAGCGACCACAACTCGACCGGAGTGAGGGAACAACCTCCACCGCCTGTGCGGAGCTGACCGAACGCGGCGACGAGGAATTGCCAGGCCGTAACGGCCCGACCGGGCCCACTTGGCCCGGATAGTCCCTGTCCCCGCGCTGTAACACGCCGACCGACTAAGGGATCACCCCCTGCAGACCGCCGCCACCTCACCCACCACCAGGGAGCGACCTCGCAGAGCGCCGAGCCACCGGCCCGTCCCAACCCAGATGGGGCCCAAACAAGCCCTGATCTGGGCCGGGTGGGCGCCGCCAGCCACCAGCGCCGCCCCATGACCAACGGTCGTACCGCCGTGTCGAGAGCCACCATGGCACGCGACACCGGCGCCGGCCGAAGGGCACCGCAGCCAGCCGCCACTGCCCGAGCAGGGGGGTCCGAGTGAGGGGAAGTATAGACCCGCCGCTGCCAGCACCACGCGGGCAGGGCCCTGCAGCGCTCGCTTGCCGCGGCGGGACGAGGGAAGGGAGAGGTGGGAGCACTGGAGGGGGGAAGGGGAGGAGCCCCCAGTCGCCTCGCTCGGGGAGGCGACGCGGGGGAAGAGGGGGGGGGCCCTCCGGTTCACTATCAAACAATAAACAGAACAAGTGAGCCTCAAGTCAAGCTTAAACTAAACGGAGAGATGCATAAACTACACGATTCCTTCTTTTGTATGGCTTATTACTGATTTGTTCGTGTGCCCCAGTTTTCATCTGTGACGCAGTAGAAGCATTTGAAATATGAAGAGAGCTCTATGGCATTTGCTTCTGCAAACCATCAGAACAAGCCATGGCTGACGCCTGCTCGCCACAATAATACTCTGATCAACTGCTGCTGTTTATGCTCGCTTGAAGTCTGATCCTTCCAATTGACATCTTCAGATTTCAGTGAGTCAAATGCAACACAATTCTTGTTTTGAAAAGTCAATAGTTTCCTTGAAGGTTGTATGTGTTGAACGCAACATCTGGCGCGCCTGCCAACGTGCCAACGTCCAGCTGATGAAGTCGTGCACTCCAAGACTCCTCCCGAAGTTAGATAGCTAGTCTATCTCTTCCTCTCTAAGCTTGTAATCCAAACAACCTGAACGCCAACCAGGGAGGTCCCGACCCTGTGCTTATAACATGTAGCCGTCACCCTGAGCTTGGGTACGATGTTTCCCACAATATGCAGTAATCTGAATCAGCACAGATGTTCTATGATACAAATTAAAAGTTTTGGTACAGATTCAGACAAGGAGAAATGAAGGACAAAAGCTTAGTAAAACACACACACACACACACACACACTAGCTTTTGAATAGTACAATCATAAGGTCCAGAACCCTCAGCAAACACACAAACACCGACATTAACCGGTTCGTCATCAAGTGTACTCACGTGAACCAACAAGAGTTTCCAAGGTAAACAAAATTTCAGAGGAGCACCATCGAATTTCAATATGATAGAGCCTACCTGCTTGTGGCAGGATTCGAACTACTCTGGTTAGTAAGGATGCGCCACTTCGCTACACAGTGCACCAATATGCAGCAGTAGTGCAGCGGATAAATAGACAATATGAATGTCATGTACTGCATAAGTTACATGTCACATTTATTTCCCCGGACAACAGCCAAAAGACACTGAACTGTGAAGTTCTGAACCTCAGCAGCCGCGGACGATGAGCAAAATGCTCTGATGCTTTGCACTGGGGCATGGCATTCAGTGGCAAATAAGGATTGTTTTCTATTGAACATGTGTTGAGCAAGTAGCTGAGGTTTTCAACATCATTACACGAGTCACTATGTAAAAATACATAATAATTATCTCGAAGCAGTACATCTGTAAAATCAAGATGGATGGCAAGAATAGAAATCATTCCCATGCCTTATTACAAAAAGTTATTGTTTGATTAAGCAGGAATAATAATAGCAGTAATTGGCCATTGTCAGCCCCCCTGAGCGGGATGGCGGCGTCGACCTCTCCGGTGGGTGGCGCTGCGGGTGTTGCCCGTCCCTGCTGGCCGCGTGGGTGGCGCTAGGCCGGCGGAGGCTTCTCGCGGCGGGGTCTGCTCCGGCGGCCGCGCCAGATCTGGATCTCGGCGCCTCTCTGTCAGCTTCCCTACCCTCGCCGTCTCTGCTCTCGGCCTACCCCCGGTCGCCGAGGCAGGATGGTTTCGCGGGCGTGGTGGTGGGAGGTCTGGGAAGGGGGAAACACCTGGTCAACCTCGCGTCGACCTCGTCGTCGACGGTGGCGTTTCTGCTCCGTCTTCCCTCCTGAGGGGACACTCGATCTCCCCCCTCCCCCACCGCCTCCTCCCCAATTCCCCTGGTGAAAACCTTGGCCGAGCCTGGCCGGACGTCGGCGGCGCTATTGGCGTCGTGAACCTTCCTGGAGGCGGCGTCTTGAGGTGGGTGGGGATGTGGGCCTGCTCTGCGGTGCTGTGCGTCGGTGTCGGATGTGTGCAAGCTTCGGGGTCGCCGGTGGTGTTGGTGGTGAAGGCGCGAGTCTGCAATCTTCTGTGGCTCCCTGCTGAGTTGCTCCGCGGACTGCTGACCGGCGTTACGGTGCCCTGCGCTTGGGCGAAGGGAGATAGTGGTCTCCCTCCAGCAGCAGGTGTGGTGAGCTGTGGTCTCTCCACCGTCGCGGCTCGGTCGACTCTGCAGCATGGCATGTGCCCTCTCTACGGCTGCGTGTTCCTTGCTTTGCATCGCCCGGTCTGTCCTCGTTGGTTTCTTCAGATGCCAATCCAATCTGCGAGAAGTCTCCATTAGGCTTGATCAAGATGCTTCATTTGTTAGCGGGTGTAATTGTCCCCTCTGCTCTGTTGTAGTAGTGCCGATTGCTCCTTGCTTGTAATTTTTCAGCTTGCTCTCAAGCTAGGTTCTTTTCTTTCACAACACCATTGTACCCTAGCCGGTTGATGGCTTCATTAATTTGAAGTCGGGCTGATGGCCTTTTCTCTAAAAAAAAGAATAATAATGGGAAATTTTACGGTGCATTATAATACATCAGAGCACGTGTATTATATGGGCGATCTAACGGATGAGAATAACTAGCCCTTTTTTAGCCCAAGGGTATTTTCGACCTAAAATTTTCAGTACCTTTAATCGGCCCAATTAGGTCCAGGGGTATTCTCGTCCTAAATTTTTCGATTAAATTAATTGCATCAATAAAGCACTTTATTATAGAGGTCCAATCATCGTGCGTACTCTTTTGAATTTCGGTTCGAGCGGTTCGTCCTCTCTCCTCCTCTCGAGCCCTAACGTCGGGCCCCCTCGATCGCCGCCGATCTCACTCACGGTGTCTACCCCTCCAGCTCCTACTCCCCCTCCCCCCTCCATCGCAAGTCACCCCACTTGGGTCGCGGCGCCAGATCTTCCGACGAGCCGGTAATCCACTCCTTCCCCGAGCGGACGCCACCTTCCCCAACCCGAGAGGCCACATCATCCTCATCGACGTGCATCAACTTTTTCACGCGCGGATCTTCGCTGTAAGTGCCTCCACCATCTCAAATCTTGTTTGGTCCCTTCTGCTTATAGTACCAGTAGGGGTCCGATTTGATTCGGGTTTACGATATGTCATGTGAGGTTTAGGGTTTATCGTTTCAGAAAGTTGTGACGAGAGTTTGATCAGATTTGGTTAGGGTTTAGGATATGTCATGTGAGGTTTAGGGTTTATGTTTTCAGAAAGTTGTGACGAGACTACGATTGAAAGGAAGTGTAAGTCGGATGTCGCTAGGACATATTGAAGGACTTAGTTAGGGTTATGTGGCATGAGAAAGTTGTCAGCAGATTTGGATTAAAAAAAAGTTATTTGGATTTAGTTAGGAGATACTTTTGAATTGAGTTTCGAGATATTTTGGATTTAGTTAGGAGATAATTTGGATTTAGTTAGGAGATACTTTTGGATTTTGTTAGGAGATAATTTGGATTTAGTTAGGAGATAATTTTGAATGGAGTTTGGAGATAATTGATCTATCAGGGTGGATCTATCAAGTCATTTGAAGGACTCATGGACTTTGGATTTAGTTAGGAGATCATCAGTTAGATCTAGTACAATCAATTACAAATTTCTGGATTTAGTTAGGGCATATTTACTTACAGCTTTTGAAGGACTGAGTTAGGTACATGAATCCGATATGAAAAATTAAATCAATTATTTAAGCAGAGTAGTGCATAATTTTGGTAACGTATGCTATCCATCCGTAACAATGATTATCTATTTTTGCTGGCAGCATAATGACATGGATGATAAAGGCAACGACGGCAAAAACTTGGGTGATACAGGCAAGGATGAGAAGGACATGGGTCACAGAGGCAACGAAGGCAAATGCATGGATGATAAGGACAATGATTTCATAGCCATCAACCCCAAAGGAATGGATGGTATGTGCATGGATGATAAGGATAATGAGGATGCAGGCAAGGATGGCATAGACATGGATGATGTACACATGCAAGGTAAAGGAATTGATAATAAAGGCATGGCTGGTTCAGACCTGAATCAGTGTATGGAATACTTAGAGGTTGTGAAGAAGACTTTCAGGACCGAGGAAGAAGCCTACATGTTCTACGTAGGCTATGCGAGAAAAAAAGGATTTGGTGTTAGAAAGGATGATCTAAAGTACAGGGGTCCGGGTCCGAAACAAAATGCATATAGAAGGACATACAAGTGCTGCAAACAAGGATGGTGGGCCCTTAAGCACTTTAACAGAGTTGAAAGAAAAAGAACACCGAGGGGTCTTTCTCGGTGTGTGTGTCCCGCTCTTTTTCAGGTTGAGCTACAAGATAGCAGTGGCCTCTGGTTCGTCAAGAATTTTGTGGAAAAGCATAACCATCTGTTTGTCCCTGCTGACCTGACTCCCTACTTATCGGCTCATCGTAGCATGACTGACGCACAAAAGGCCAATGTCATCGAGTATGATGTCGGTGGACTTCGAACACATCATATTATGAATGTAATGGAGAAGAATGCCGGAGGTCCCGACAAGCTTGGATTTATAGATCGAGACCTATACAACCATGTTTCAATCCAGAAGAAGCGCAAGATAGAAGGCAGTGACGCTAGATATTTGCTCACCTATATGATTGCACAGAAAAAAGCAGACCCAGAATTCTTTTTCAAATACACAAAAGACAGCGAAGGCCATTTGAGGAACATATTCTGGGCTGACACACTATCCCGCATTGACTATGTTGCCTTTGGTGGTGTCGTGGTGTTCGACACTACATATCGGTCTAACAAGTACAGGCTTCCGTTTGTTCCATTTGTTGGTCTGAACCACCACCGCAGCACAGTTTTGTTTGGGGTCGGTCTAGTGTCAGACGAGACAGTTGGATCATACCAGTGGATTCTTCATGTATTTTTGGAGCCAATGTCCCAGACGGCACCCATTTCAGCAATCACCGATGGGGACGGTGCAATGGCCAAAGCAATAGCTACTGTCTGGACCGGAACAGATCATCGTTTGTGCACATGGCATATCGAGGAGAATATGGTGATGCACCTCTGCAAGGAAAAGCTTGAGCAATTTAGGGAATTCATTTACCGTTGTTGGGATGTTGATGAGGTTGAGAAAAGATGGGAGGCTTATAAGATTAGGTTCAAAATAAAACCAACGGGGAAGAGGTCGTCATGGGTTAACAGGATGTACGAGCTGCGACACAAATGGGCTGCTGCGTACACAAAGGGTAGATATTTCCTAGGCATGATGAGTAATCAAAGGAGTGGGTCTCTCAACTCAAGGCTTCATGTGCACCTGAACAGGAAGATGCAGCTTGTTGATTTGTTGCAGCATGTTGAGCACTGTGTATCCATAATGCGTAAGAATGAAGCAGCATTAGACGCAGTAGCGACACATACGATCCCCTTCACTAAGCTGAATGCACACCCTCTAGAGATTGCTACCTCTTATATTTATACAACTATGATGTTTTCACGGGTAAAGCGTCAGATTGTCGAAGGAACAAATTGGCAGGTCACAGACCGGGTAGCGTGTAATGGTTTGGTTGTGTTTGGAGTTTTGCGCAAAGTCCCATATGGCAGGGATGCTACAGAATTGCAAGGTAAGGAAGGTAAGGATGTTGACGATTTGCATGTAAACCACTTGGATGTTGAGGATCCCAATGACTTGGAAGGTAAGGATGCTGAGGACTTGCATGCAAAAAACTTGGATGCTGAGGATCCCAATGACTTGGAAGGCAAGGATGGTGTGGACTTGCATGCAAAAAACCTGGATGCTAAGGATCCCAATGACTTGGAAGGTAAGGACAGTGAGGAGTTGGATGCAAAAAAGTTGGATGCACAAGGCGTGGATGCTAAGCCTGTGGATTTTATATGTCAAGTGACTTGTCTGTTTACAGGAGCAAGACTGGACGCTGCAGCTTGTAAATGTAAAAAGTTGGAAAGTCGGGATTACCCATGTGCACATATATTCTGCGTTCTGGATCATCTTGGTGTACGCACATTTCCAAAAAAAATTGTGAAGAAAAGATGGACAATGCATGCCAAGCCAACGTTCCCTTCCTCGAGGACCGCAAATACTCAAGTATGGTCTGATCACATGAATAAGTATCATCAACTACGCAACATGGCTAGTGACGCTTTATTCACAGCCGCAGCTAGCGATTCACAGTCAGAACAGGTGATGGAGCTCCTCTGGAGTATATTGGTTGACGGAGAAAAAACTGATTTGGATGAAGGCTAGAAATCGTTTGTTCCTTTGCCAGCATACTTCTCTGCTGCTCGCGAATGCTGCACTGATGACGTGGAAAATCCAATCAAAATAATTCCAAAAGGTATACCAACTACCGAAGAATCGAACAAGAGGATTAAATCCAGGCGCGAGCGGATGAGAGGGAAAAAAGCAACGAAGTTAGTGCACATGTTAATCTCATTGTTCATTTCCATACATGCTTACAGAGTTAATATGTTCTCCGGGAGAGTGTTCCCATGTTTTCCTTCAATTTAAGCAGGAAAAATCGGGGAAATCAAAGGTCACAAGGAGGAAGAAGCGAAAAGAGAAAGACCCAGAGACAGAAGAAGACACAGAGTTAGATACAGAAGAAGAGGAAGCTTAAAAAAAGCAACAAGTTAGTGCACATGTTAATCTCATTGTTCATTTCCATACATGCTTATAGTGTTAATGTGTTCTCCGGAAGAGTGTTCACATGTTTTCCTTCAATTTACGCAGGAAAAAATCGGGGAAATCAAAGGTCATAAGGAGGAAGAAGCGAAAAGAGAAAGACTCAGAGACAGAAGAAGACACAGAGTCAGATACAGAAGAAGAGGAAGCTTCCAAAAAAGCAACGAAGTTAGTGCACATGTTAATCTCATTTCTCATTTCCATACATGCTTACAGTGTTAATATGTTCTCCCGGAGAGTGTTCACATGTTTTTCTTCAATTTATGCAGGAAAAAAGCGGGGAAATCAAAGGTCACAAGGAGGAAGAAGCAAAAAGAAGAGACAGATTCAGATACAGAAGAAGAGACAGAGGCAGATACAGAAGAAGAGATAGAAGTAGATACAAAAGAAGAGGAAGATTCAGGTACAGAAGAAGAGGAAGATTCAGATGCAGAAGAAGAGGGAGATTCAGCTGCAGAAGAAGAGGAAGATTCAGCTGCAGAAGAAGAGGAAGATTCAGATGCAGAAGAAGAGGAAGATTCAGATACAGAAGATGGTGGGCTGAGGAGGGCTAGGAAGAGACCATTGGAGGTTGCAGAAGAGGATTATGCAAAACCAAACAAGTGGGCATTACCACAATTGTGCGTACTTAAACATGTTTTCGGATACTGGCTGTAGATTCATCTATTTCATTTTTTGTAGGAAACGCAAGGGCACTCCAAATGTCAAAGCTAGGAGGAAGAAAAATAACGATGACAAGGGTGCGCGAGGAAAACCAGTGAAGTTAGTGTCTGTACTTACATGTCCGCTCTACAACTCAGGTCTTTGCTAGCACTGTGTTGACGTTTCTTAACTGTAAAGAACAGGCCAAAGGG
>NW_025232710.1:0-9199 GCF_018294505.1 Triticum aestivum | reverse complement strand
GAGGATTCAATGCTGTAGTGTAGGGATCCTGGAAGCGAAACCTTTGCCAGTCCGGCATCTTCCATTTGGGCATTGGCACCGCAACACATTGCTTGGCAGCAGCAGACTTCTCCCGACGATTGGCCTTGGTAGGGATCACCACCTCATGGGAATCCTCATTGTCATCCGAAGGTTTGCCCCTACGGGCCCTCTCCTTGGTGTTCTGAGGCTTCCGAGCAGCACGAGAACTAGAGCCACCGGTATCCATGGGAGTAGATCGAAGACGAGGCGACCTCAACGAAGCGGATCCGAGGAAGGGTCGACCGATCCGGAGGGCCTGAGGGCGCTCCGGGGCGATGGACGGAGCAACCGGCGGCTAGGGATTAGAGGAGGTACGAGCGCGAAGGGGAAAAAGAAAACCCCTTCAGCCTGCGCCCCTTATATAAGCCCCAGATGTCAGCCGGTAGTACCGCTCCGAGGAGCGGTAGTACCAGTCCTGTAACTGTCCGGTGTTTGAGAGCGGTACTTCCACTCCAGACGCAGCGGTAGTACCGCTTCCAAAAACCGGTAGTACCGGCCAGAGGTACTAGTACAGGAAGGAGCGGTAGAATTGCTCGTGCAGGACCGGAAGTACCGCTGGGACTGCACAACATAGTGGAAGACCGGTAGAACCGCTCTGACCACCGGTTGTACCGCCAAGTTGCAACAGCCCAAGTATAAAAAGGAGATCAAACTTGTGTACATTTGGAAAAGATGGCTTGGGATGAGAAGGCTTAGGACGGAAGCAAGTCACTATACTATGATGAAGAAGACTCTCAAGAGTGCAAGAAGCAAACAAGAAAAAACCACTCTTTAGAGAATTCAAACATCTAGGAGAACCAAAAGAGCCAGGCAAAAGGAAACACACAGCAAGGAAAAACACCTAAGCACAAGGGCGGTGGCCGGAGCCACCTATGTTTGAGTTAAAATGGTATGGCGTCGCGAAGAATTATCCTTGGGCCCATGACCAAAACTCGTCTTTGAAGCACAAGTACCATCAACAATGGCTAATGTGAAAGAAATGATCAATTTATGCATAATGGGGGGAGGAAGAGTTCATTGAGAGAACAATACCCCCCCTATGTCCATGCCTACACCTAGAGCAAGACATCATGTTGAGTATGGTGGGGTGTGCAAAGGTTCAAGCCACATTGCTCGAATCAATGATATTTAGCTCATGCCTTAACTCGCGAAATCTTGCTTCATCCAAGGGCTTTGTGAAAATATCTGCAAGGTTATCATGAGTGTTGACATAGTTGAGCTCGATATCCCCTCGCCTAATATGATCCCGGATAAAGTGATACCGAATCTAAATATGCTTCGTCTTGAAATGTTGCACCGGGTTGAGAGAAATCTTGATGGCATTTTCATTGTCACATCAAAGAGGCACTTTGTCACAAATGACACCGTAATCCTTTAAAGTTTGCCTCATCCAAAGAAGTTGTGCACAACAACTGCCGGCCGCCACATACTCTGCTTCGGTGGACGAGAGAGACACACAACTTTGCTTCTTAGAAGACCAACTCACCAAAGAGCAACCAATGAATTGGCACCCTCCGAAAGTGGACTTCCTATCCACTTTGTCTCCTGCCCAATCCGAGTCCGAATAGCCTACAAGCTTGAAGTTTGCTCCTCTTGGGTACCATAAGCCAAAGTTTGGGGTATGAGCCAAATATCGAAAGATTCGCTTGACCGCCACAAAGTGACTTTCCTTAGGTGCGGCTTGAAACCGTGCACAAATTCCCACACTTAACATGATATCCGGTCTAGATGCACAAAGGTAAAGCAAGGAGCCAATCATGGAGCGATATACCTTTTGATCGACCGCTTTACCATTGGGATCTATGTCAAGTTGGCATTTGACGGGCATTGGAGTGGAAGCCGGCTTGACATCACTTAGCTTGAATCTCTTGAGTGTATTTGGCTTGGTTGATGATGGTTCCTTCTCTTCGTTGCTTGACTTCGAACCCGAGAAAGAACTTCAACCCTCCCATCATGGACATCTTGAACTTGGAGGTCATGAGTGCGGCAAATTCCTCATTGAAAGCTTTGTTAGGGGAACCAAAGATAATATCATCAACATATAGTTGGCATACAAACAACTCCCCTTTGACCTTCTTAGTAAAAAGAGTGGGGTCGATTTTCCCAATTTCAAAACCGCGATCTTGCAACAACTCGGTAAGGTGGTCATACCACGCACGTGGGGCTTGCTTAAGGCCATAGAGTGCCTTATTGAGTTGATACACATGATCGGGAAAATAGGGATCCTCGAACCCACGGGGTTGCTTGACATACACCAACTCATCAATAGGACCATTAAGAAAAGCACTCTTCACATCCATTTGTTGCAACTTAAAGTTATGATGAGAAGCATAAGCAATCAACAACCGAGTGGATTCAAGGCGAGCAACGGGAGCAAAGGTTTCACCGTAGTCGATACCCTCGACTTGGGAGTAGCCTTGTGCTACCAAGCGAGCCTTGTTGCGAATGATAATTCCATGAGCATCTTGCTTGTTCTTGAATATCCACTTTGTTCCAATGACATTATGGTTCCTCGTTGGCCTTGGCACCAATCTCCACACCTTGTTGTGCTCGAAGTTGTTGAGTTCTTCATGCATGGCATTAAGCCAATCCGGATCCTCGAGCGCCTCATAGAACTTTTGGGGTTCAACACAAGAGACAAACGCGTGATGTTCACAATAGTTTGCTAATTGTCTACGAGTGCTTACCCCCTTTCTTAAGCTTCCAAGCACATTTGTCATGAGATGATCTTTGGTGGATAGCTTGGATGCAATCTTAGCGGCACGACACTCCAATTCCTCCTTAGCAGTGAGTTGAGGAGAGGAAACTTGATCATCTTGAGCGTCGTCTTGAGCTTGTTCTTGATCTTGAACTAGATCGGAGGAGAGAACTTGATCTTGGGCATCACTTGGTGATTCACCACCATCGTGAGGTTGATCTTGCCCTTGATCTTGTTCATTTGGTTGAGGGCCTTCACTTTGTTCTTCGGAAGCATGTGGGTCTTGAGTTGGTGATGGTTTGATAACCCACAAGTATAGGGGATCGCAACAGTTTTTGAGGGTAGAGTATTCAACCCAAATTTATTGATTCGACACAAGGGGAGCCAAAGAATATTCTCAAGTATTAGCAGTTGAGTTGTCAATTCAACCACACCTGGATAACTTAGTATCTGCAGCAAAGTATTTAGTAGCAAAGTAGTATGATAGTAGTGGTAACGGTAGCAAAAGTAATATTTTTGGTGTTTTGTAGTGATTGTAACAATAGCAACGGAAAAGTAAATAAGCGAAGAACAATATGTGAAAAGCTCGTAGGCATTGGATCGGTGATGGAGAATTATGCCGGATGCGGTTCATCATGTAACAATCATAACATAGGGTGACACAGAACTAGCTCCAATTCATCAATGTAATGTAGGCATGTATTCCGAATATAGTCATACGTGCTTATGGAAAAGAACTTGCATGACATCTTTTGTCCAACCCTCCCGTGGCAGCGGGGTCCTAATGGAAACTAAGGGATATTAAGGCCTCCTTTTAATAGAGTACCAGAACAAAGCATTAGCACATAGTGAATACATGAACTCCTCAAACTATGGTCATCACCGGGAGTGGTCCCGATTATTGTCACTTCGGGGTTGCCGGATCATAGCACATAGTAGGTGACTATAGACTTGCAAGATAGGATCAAGAACTCACATATATTCATGAAAACATATAGGTTCAGATCTGAAATCATGGCACTCGGGCCCTAGTGACAAGCATTAAGCATAGCAAAGTCATAGCAACATCAATCTCAGAACATAGTGGATACTAGGAATCAAACCCTAACAAAACTAACTCGATTACATGATAGATCTCATCCAACCCATCACCGTCCAGCAAGCCTACGATGGAATTACTCACGCGCGGCGGTGAGCATCATGAAATTGGTGATGGAGGATGGTTGATGATGACGATGGCGACGAATCCCCCTCTCCGGAGCCCCGAACGGACTCCAGATCAGCCCTCCCGAGAGGTTTTAGGGCTTGGCGGCAGCTCCGTATCGTAAAACGCGATGAATTCTTCTCTCTGATTTTTTTCCTCCCCGAAAGCAAATATATAGAGTTGGAGTTGAGGTTGGAGGAGCTCCAGGGGGCCCACGAGGTAGGGGGGCGCGCCCTCCACCCTCGTGGACAGGGTGTGGGCCCCCTGGTCTTCATCTTTTGCAAGGATTTTTTATTATTTCCAAATAGGCGTTCCGTGGAGTTTCAGGTCATTCCAAGAACTTTTGTTTCTGCACATAGATAACACCATGGAAAGTTTGCTGAAAACAGCGTCAGTCCGGGTTAGTTCCATTCAAATCATGCAAGTTAGAGTCCAAAACAAGGGCAAAAGTGTTTGGAAAAGTAGATACGATGGAGACGTATCAACTCCCCCAAGCTTAAACCTTTGCTTGTCCTCAAGAAATTCAGTTGATAAACTGAAAGTGATAAAGAAAAACTTTTACAAACTCTGTTTGCTCTTGTTGTTGTAAATATGCAAAGCCAGCATTCAAGTTTTCAACAAAGATTATGACTAACCACATTCACAATAACTCTTAGGTCTCATTTTTACTCATATCAATGGCATACTCAACTAGCGAGCGATAATAATAAATCTCGGATGACAACACTTTCTCAAAACAATCATAATATGATATAACAGGATGGTATCTCGCTAGCCCTTTCTGAGACCGCAAAACATAAATGCAGAGCACCTTTAAAGATCAAGGACTGACTAGACATTGTAATTCATGGTAAAAGAGATCCAATCATAGTCATACCCAATATAAATTAATAGTAATGAATGCAAATGACAGCTGCGCTCTCCAGCTAGTGCTTTTTAATAAGAGGGTGATGACTCAACATAAAAGTAAATAGATAGGCCCTTCGCAGAGGGAAGCAAGGATTTGTAGAGGTGCCAGAGCTCGATTTTGAAATAGAGATAAATAATATTTTGAGCGGCATACTTTCATTGTCAACATAGCAACCAAGAGATGGCGATATCTTCCATGCTACACACATTATAGGCGGTTCCCAAACAGAATGGTAAAGTTTATACTCCCCCTCCACCAACAAGCATCAACCCATGACTTGCTCGAAACAACGAGTGTCTCCAACTAGCAACAGTCCCAGGGGGAGTTTTGTTTGCAATTATTTTTATTTAGTTTGCATAAAGCATGGGACTGGGCATACCGGTGACCAGCCATTTTCTCGTGAGTGAGGAGCGGAGTCCACTCCTCTTGAGAATAACCCGCCTAGCATGGAAGATACGGACAACCCTAGTTGATACATGAGCTATTCGAGCATACAAAACAGAATGTTTATTTGAAGGTTTAGAGTTTGGCACATACAAATTTACTTGGAACGGTAGGTAAATACCGCATATAGGAAGGTATAGTAGACTCATATGGAATAACTTTGGGGTTTAAGGGATTGGATGCACAAGCAGTATTCCCGCTTAGTACAAGTGAAGGCTAGCAAAAGACTGGGAAGCGACCAACTAGAGAGCGACAACAGTCATGAACATGCATTAAAATTAATAAACATTGAGTACGAGCACGAGTAGGATATAATCCACCATGAACATAAACATCGTGAAGGCTATGTTGATTTGTTTCAACTACATGTGTGAACATGTGCCAAGTCGAGTCACTTAAATCATTCAAAGGAGGATACCACCCCACTATACCACATCACAACCATTTTAATAGCATGTTGGAATGCAAGGTAAACCATTATAACTCATAGCTAATCAAGCATGTCACAAGCAACTATGATCTCTAATTGTCATTGCAAACATGTTTATTCATAATAGGCTGAATTAGGAACGATGAACTCATCATATTTACAAAAACAAAGAGGTCGAGTTCATACCAGCTTTTCTCATCTCAGTCAGTCCATCATATATCGTCATAATTGCCATTCACTTGCACGACCGAACGATGTGAATAATAATAAGAGTGCACGTGCATTGGACTAAGCTGAAATCTGCGAGCATTCAATAAACAGGAGAAGACAAAGCAATATGGGCTCTTGGTTAAATCAACAATAATGCATATAAGAGCCACTTCAACAATTTAATCATGGTCTTCTCCTACGACCCCAAAAGAAAAGAAAATAAATAAAACTATTTACACGGGAAAGCTCCCAACAAACAAAAGAAGAACGGGAAATATTTTTGGGTTTTCTCTTTAATTATGACTACTACAGCAAGAAAAGTAAACTAACTAAAAGTTACACTAATTTTTGTTTTGTTTTTCTTAAAGTTTATTAAACACATAAGAAGAAAGCAGTAAAAAGAAAATAAACTAGCATGGATATTACAGTGAAAGAATATGAGCACCGACATCTAGTAATGAGTGTGTGAACATAAATGTAATGTCGGTGAGAAACACGTACTCCCCCAAGCTTAGGCTTTTGGCCTAAGTTGGTTTATTGCCAAGGATGGCCTGGCAGATATCCGTAGTTGTAGCTGGGGTCGTACTGAGCTGCGGCAGTTATTGCCTCCTGAGCTGCAGCATGGCGGCGAGCTGCCTCCGCCCTCCTCTCGTACTCATCTGCCTCCTCTCTAGTAATAACATATCTTCCTTTTGCGTGAAGATGAAAATTCAAACCTCCTCACAAAGGAACTAGTGAGATAGTGATACTGGCGGCATTTGTCTGCCTAAAAGCTCACAAGATTAGCGTTACGCAAGTATGTGTTAAATTCTTCTTTGATTCCCGCCCGATCCATAAAATTTTCTGAAGGCCATTCACAAGGCCGCACTGGAGCGTCCCTTGGTGGCTCCTCATCAGCATCACGCATTGCAAGCCTGGGTCCTTGCTTCCTTGAAGAACCACCTTGGAACATTTTCCTAAGCATATTTCTTCCTCTGAAAAATTTCTGAAATTTTTAGTAACTTCAAATAAAAGTGAACCAAACTCCACAAAATTGATAGCAACTACTCCTACAAGTGCCTAGAGACTATATCATTCATTAGAACTACTTGGAACCATATAAATTTGACATGTAAGCTCAAGAACATGGTCACCTAGGCAGCACAAATTTGCAATGAATAAAGCACTAGAAGAAAAACTAATTGGACCAATGGAGGAGTCACATACCAAGGAACAATCTCCCCAAGCAGTTTTGTGAGAGGTGCCTTGAGCAAGGAGATCGAAAATCGCAGCAAAATGAGCTAGAACTCGTGCTTGAGCTGGATATTGGTGTTTGTGGGAGGAAGAAGGAATGTGTGGGTGCAGGAATGAGTGGAGGGGGGCCACCATGGGCCCACGAGACAGGGGGCGCGCCCAGGGGGTAGGGCGCTCCCTCCACCCTTGTGGCCAGGTGCTTGCCCCTCCTGCTGTGTTCTCAGTGCCAGATATTCTCAAATATTCTAGAAAAAGTCATATTCCATTTTCAGGGCATTTGGAGAACTTTTATTTTTGGGGTATTTTTATATTGCATGGATAAATCAGGAAACAGACAGAAAAATACTATTTTTACTTTATTTCAACTAAATAACAGAAAGTAGGAGGGTACAGAAGGTTGTGCCTTCTAGTTTCATCCATCTCATGCTCATCAAAAGGAATCCACTAACAAGGTTGATCAAGTCTTGTTAACAAACTCATTCCGACTAACATGGAACCGGAGAAATTTTGAATAACACTATGTTACCTCAACGGGGATATGCACATCCCCAATAATAAGAATATCATATTTCTTCTTGACAGTAGGAAGAGGAAATTCAAAACCTCCAAAAATAATCGATGGAATTTTTCCAATAGAATTTATACTATGAACTTGAGGTTGTTTCCTCGGAAAGTGTACCGTATGCTCATTACCATTAACATGAAAAGTGACATTGCCTTTGTTGCAATCAATAACAGCCCCTGGAGTATTCAAAAAGGGTCTTCCAAGAATAATAGACATACTATCGTCCTCATCAATATCAAGAATAACAAAGTCCGTTAAAACAGTAACGTTTGCAACCACAACAGGCACATCCTCACAAATACCGATAGGTATAGCAGTTGATTTATCAGCCATTTGCAAAGATATTTCAGTAGGCGTCAACTTATTCAAATCAAGTCTACGATATAAAGAGAGAGGCATGACACTAACACCGGCTCCAAGATCACATAAAGCAGTTTTAACATAGTTTCTTTTAATGGAGCATGGTATAGTGGGTACTCCTGGATCTCCTAGTTTCTTAGGTATTCCACCCTTAAAAGTATAATTAGCAAGCATGGTGGAAATCTCAGCTTCGGGTATCTTTCTCTTATTTGTAACAATATCTTTCATGTACTTAGCATAAGGATTCATTTTGAGCATATCAGTTAATCGCATACGCAAAAAGATAGGTCTAATCATTTCAGCAAAGCGCTCAAAATCCTCATCATCCTTTTTCTTGGATGGTTTGGGAGGAAAAGGCATGGGTTTCTGAACCCATGGTTCCCTTTCTTTACCGTGCTTCCTAGCAATGAAGTCTCTCTTATCATAACGTTGATTCTTTGATTGTGGGTTATCAAGATCAACAGCAGGTTCAATTTCTACATCATTATCATTACTAGGTTGAGCATCATCATGAACATCATCATTAATATTTTCACTAGGTTCATGTTCATTACCAGATTGTGCTTCAGCATCAGAGATAGAAATATCATTTGGATTCTCAGGTGTTTCAGCAACAGGTTCACTAGAAGTATGCAAAGTCCTATCATTTTTCTTTTTCTTCCTTTTAGAAGGACTAGGTGCATCAATATTATTTCTCTGAGAATCTTGCTCAATTCTCTTAGGGTGGCCTTCAGGATACAAAGGTTCCTGAGTCATTCTACCAGTTCTAGTAGCCACTCTAACAGCATAATCATTTTTCTTACTATTCATTTCATTGAGCAAATCATTTTGAGCCTTAAGTACTTGTTCTACTTGAGTGGTAACCATAGAAGCATGTTTAGTATTGAGTTTAAGTTCACCTTTAACATTACCATGTAATCACCCAAGTGTTCAATCATATAAGCATTTTGTTTTAATTGTCTACCAAAATAAGCATTGAAATCTTCTTGCTTAACCATAAAGTTATCAAACTCATCCAGGCATTGGCTAGCAATTTTAGTAGGAGGGATTTCAGCTTTATCATATCTATAGAGAGAATTTACCTT
>NW_025232709.1:0-9199 GCF_018294505.1 Triticum aestivum | reverse complement strand
GAGGATTCAATGCTGTAGTGTAGGGATCCTGGAAGCGAAACCTTTGCCAGTCCGGCATCTTCCATTTGGGCATTGGCACCGCAACACATTGCTTGGCAGCAGCAGACTTCTCCCGACGATTGGCCTTGGTAGGGATCACCACCTCATGGGAATCCTCATTGTCATCCGAAGGTTTGCCCCTACGGGCCCTCTCCTTGGTGTTCTGAGGCTTCCGAGCAGCACGAGAACTAGAGCCACCGGTATCCATGGGAGTAGATCGAAGACGAGGCGACCTCAACGAAGCGGATCCGAGGAAGGGTCGACCGATCCGGAGGGCCTGAGGGCGCTCCGGGGCGATGGACGGAGCAACCGGCGGCTAGGGATTAGAGGAGGTACGAGCGCGAAGGGGAAAAAGAAAACCCCTTCAGCCTGCGCCCCTTATATAAGCCCCAGATGTCAGCCGGTAGTACCGCTCCGAGGAGCGGTAGTACCAGTCCTGTAACTGTCCGGTGTTTGAGAGCGGTACTTCCACTCCAGACGCAGCGGTAGTACCGCTTCCAAAAACCGGTAGTACCGGCCAGAGGTACTAGTACAGGAAGGAGCGGTAGAATTGCTCGTGCAGGACCGGAAGTACCGCTGGGACTGCACAACATAGTGGAAGACCGGTAGAACCGCTCTGACCACCGGTTGTACCGCCAAGTTGCAACAGCCCAAGTATAAAAAGGAGATCAAACTTGTGTACATTTGGAAAAGATGGCTTGGGATGAGAAGGCTTAGGACGGAAGCAAGTCACTATACTATGATGAAGAAGACTCTCAAGAGTGCAAGAAGCAAACAAGAAAAAACCACTCTTTAGAGAATTCAAACATCTAGGAGAACCAAAAGAGCCAGGCAAAAGGAAACACACAGCAAGGAAAAACACCTAAGCACAAGGGCGGTGGCCGGAGCCACCTATGTTTGAGTTAAAATGGTATGGCGTCGCGAAGAATTATCCTTGGGCCCATGACCAAAACTCGTCTTTGAAGCACAAGTACCATCAACAATGGCTAATGTGAAAGAAATGATCAATTTATGCATAATGGGGGGAGGAAGAG
Source organism: Triticum aestivum (assembly GCF_018294505.1). Taxonomy (NCBI): domain Eukaryota; kingdom Viridiplantae; phylum Streptophyta; class Magnoliopsida; order Poales; family Poaceae; genus Triticum; species Triticum aestivum. Next base: position 8,126 of record NW_025232709.1, on the reverse strand, counting down.
TTCATTGAGAGAACAATACCCCCCCTATGTCCATGCCTACACCTAGAGCAAGACATCATGTTGAGTATGGTGGGGTGTGCAAAGGTTCAAGCCACATTGCTCGAATCAATGATATTTAGCTCATGCCTTAACTCGCGAAATCTTGCTTCATCCAAGGGCTTTGTGAAAATATCTGCAAGGTTATCATGAGTGTTGACATAGTTGAGCTCGATATCCCCTCGCCTAATATGATCCCGGATAAAGTGATACCGAATCTAAATATGCTTCGTCTTGAAATGTTGCACCGGGTTGAGAGAAATCTTGATGGCATTTTCATTGTCACATCAAAGAGGCACTTTGTCACAAATGACACCGTAATCCTTTAAAGTTTGCCTCATCCAAAGAAGTTGTGCACAACAACTGCCGGCCGCCACATACTCTGCTTCGGTGGACGAGAGAGACACACAACTTTGCTTCTTAGAAGACCAACTCACCAAAGAGCAACCAATGAATTGGCACCCTCCGAAAGTGGACTTCCTATCCACTTTGTCTCCTGCCCAATCCGAGTCCGAATAGCCTACAAGCTTGAAGTTTGCTCCTCTTGGGTACCATAAGCCAAAGTTTGGGGTATGAGCCAAATATCGAAAGATTCGCTTGACCGCCACAAAGTGACTTTCCTTAGGTGCGGCTTGAAACCGTGCACAAATTCCCACACTTAACATGATATCCGGTCTAGATGCACAAAGGTAAAGCAAGGAGCCAATCATGGAGCGATATACCTTTTGATCGACCGCTTTACCATTGGGATCTATGTCAAGTTGGCATTTGACGGGCATTGGAGTGGAAGCCGGCTTGACATCACTTAGCTTGAATCTCTTGAGTGTATTTGGCTTGGTTGATGATGGTTCCTTCTCTTCGTTGCTTGACTTCGAACCCGAGAAAGAACTTCAACCCTCCCATCATGGACATCTTGAACTTGGAGGTCATGAGTGCGGCAAATTCCTCATTGAAAGCTTTGTTAGGGGAACCAAAGATAATATCATCAACATATAGTTGGCATACAAACAACTCCCCTTTGACCTTCTTAGTAAAAAGAGTGGGGTCGATTTTCCCAATTTCAAAACCGCGATCTTGCAACAACTCGGTAAGGTGGTCATACCACGCACGTGGGGCTTGCTTAAGGCCATAGAGTGCCTTATTGAGTTGATACACATGATCGGGAAAATAGGGATCCTCGAACCCACGGGGTTGCTTGACATACACCAACTCATCAATAGGACCATTAAGAAAAGCACTCTTCACATCCATTTGTTGCAACTTAAAGTTATGATGAGAAGCATAAGCAATCAACAACCGAGTGGATTCAAGGCGAGCAACGGGAGCAAAGGTTTCACCGTAGTCGATACCCTCGACTTGGGAGTAGCCTTGTGCTACCAAGCGAGCCTTGTTGCGAATGATAATTCCATGAGCATCTTGCTTGTTCTTGAATATCCACTTTGTTCCAATGACATTATGGTTCCTCGTTGGCCTTGGCACCAATCTCCACACCTTGTTGTGCTCGAAGTTGTTGAGTTCTTCATGCATGGCATTAAGCCAATCCGGATCCTCGAGCGCCTCATAGAACTTTTGGGGTTCAACACAAGAGACAAACGCGTGATGTTCACAATAGTTTGCTAATTGTCTACGAGTGCTTACCCCCTTTCTTAAGCTTCCAAGCACATTTGTCATGAGATGATCTTTGGTGGATAGCTTGGATGCAATCTTAGCGGCACGACACTCCAATTCCTCCTTAGCAGTGAGTTGAGGAGAGGAAACTTGATCATCTTGAGCGTCGTCTTGAGCTTGTTCTTGATCTTGAACTAGATCGGAGGAGAGAACTTGATCTTGGGCATCACTTGGTGATTCACCACCATCGTGAGGTTGATCTTGCCCTTGATCTTGTTCATTTGGTTGAGGGCCTTCACTTTGTTCTTCGGAAGCATGTGGGTCTTGAGTTGGTGATGGTTTGATAACCCACAAGTATAGGGGATCGCAACAGTTTTTGAGGGTAGAGTATTCAACCCAAATTTATTGATTCGACACAAGGGGAGCCAAAGAATATTCTCAAGTATTAGCAGTTGAGTTGTCAATTCAACCACACCTGGATAACTTAGTATCTGCAGCAAAGTATTTAGTAGCAAAGTAGTATGATAGTAGTGGTAACGGTAGCAAAAGTAATATTTTTGGTGTTTTGTAGTGATTGTAACAATAGCAACGGAAAAGTAAATAAGCGAAGAACAATATGTGAAAAGCTCGTAGGCATTGGATCGGTGATGGAGAATTATGCCGGATGCGGTTCATCATGTAACAATCATAACATAGGGTGACACAGAACTAGCTCCAATTCATCAATGTAATGTAGGCATGTATTCCGAATATAGTCATACGTGCTTATGGAAAAGAACTTGCATGACATCTTTTGTCCAACCCTCCCGTGGCAGCGGGGTCCTAATGGAAACTAAGGGATATTAAGGCCTCCTTTTAATAGAGTACCAGAACAAAGCATTAGCACATAGTGAATACATGAACTCCTCAAACTATGGTCATCACCGGGAGTGGTCCCGATTATTGTCACTTCGGGGTTGCCGGATCATAGCACATAGTAGGTGACTATAGACTTGCAAGATAGGATCAAGAACTCACATATATTCATGAAAACATATAGGTTCAGATCTGAAATCATGGCACTCGGGCCCTAGTGACAAGCATTAAGCATAGCAAAGTCATAGCAACATCAATCTCAGAACATAGTGGATACTAGGAATCAAACCCTAACAAAACTAACTCGATTACATGATAGATCTCATCCAACCCATCACCGTCCAGCAAGCCTACGATGGAATTACTCACGCGCGGCGGTGAGCATCATGAAATTGGTGATGGAGGATGGTTGATGATGACGATGGCGACGAATCCCCCTCTCCGGAGCCCCGAACGGACTCCAGATCAGCCCTCCCGAGAGGTTTTAGGGCTTGGCGGCAGCTCCGTATCGTAAAACGCGATGAATTCTTCTCTCTGATTTTTTTCCTCCCCGAAAGCAAATATATAGAGTTGGAGTTGAGGTTGGAGGAGCTCCAGGGGGCCCACGAGGTAGGGGGGCGCGCCCTCCACCCTCGTGGACAGGGTGTGGGCCCCCTGGTCTTCATCTTTTGCAAGGATTTTTTATTATTTCCAAATAGGCGTTCCGTGGAGTTTCAGGTCATTCCAAGAACTTTTGTTTCTGCACATAGATAACACCATGGAAAGTTTGCTGAAAACAGCGTCAGTCCGGGTTAGTTCCATTCAAATCATGCAAGTTAGAGTCCAAAACAAGGGCAAAAGTGTTTGGAAAAGTAGATACGATGGAGACGTATCAACTCCCCCAAGCTTAAACCTTTGCTTGTCCTCAAGAAATTCAGTTGATAAACTGAAAGTGATAAAGAAAAACTTTTACAAACTCTGTTTGCTCTTGTTGTTGTAAATATGCAAAGCCAGCATTCAAGTTTTCAACAAAGATTATGACTAACCACATTCACAATAACTCTTAGGTCTCATTTTTACTCATATCAATGGCATACTCAACTAGCGAGCGATAATAATAAATCTCGGATGACAACACTTTCTCAAAACAATCATAATATGATATAACAGGATGGTATCTCGCTAGCCCTTTCTGAGACCGCAAAACATAAATGCAGAGCACCTTTAAAGATCAAGGACTGACTAGACATTGTAATTCATGGTAAAAGAGATCCAATCATAGTCATACCCAATATAAATTAATAGTAATGAATGCAAATGACAGCTGCGCTCTCCAGCTAGTGCTTTTTAATAAGAGGGTGATGACTCAACATAAAAGTAAATAGATAGGCCCTTCGCAGAGGGAAGCAAGGATTTGTAGAGGTGCCAGAGCTCGATTTTGAAATAGAGATAAATAATATTTTGAGCGGCATACTTTCATTGTCAACATAGCAACCAAGAGATGGCGATATCTTCCATGCTACACACATTATAGGCGGTTCCCAAACAGAATGGTAAAGTTTATACTCCCCCTCCACCAACAAGCATCAACCCATGACTTGCTCGAAACAACGAGTGTCTCCAACTAGCAACAGTCCCAGGGGGAGTTTTGTTTGCAATTATTTTTATTTAGTTTGCATAAAGCATGGGACTGGGCATACCGGTGACCAGCCATTTTCTCGTGAGTGAGGAGCGGAGTCCACTCCTCTTGAGAATAACCCGCCTAGCATGGAAGATACGGACAACCCTAGTTGATACATGAGCTATTCGAGCATACAAAACAGAATGTTTATTTGAAGGTTTAGAGTTTGGCACATACAAATTTACTTGGAACGGTAGGTAAATACCGCATATAGGAAGGTATAGTAGACTCATATGGAATAACTTTGGGGTTTAAGGGATTGGATGCACAAGCAGTATTCCCGCTTAGTACAAGTGAAGGCTAGCAAAAGACTGGGAAGCGACCAACTAGAGAGCGACAACAGTCATGAACATGCATTAAAATTAATAAACATTGAGTACGAGCACGAGTAGGATATAATCCACCATGAACATAAACATCGTGAAGGCTATGTTGATTTGTTTCAACTACATGTGTGAACATGTGCCAAGTCGAGTCACTTAAATCATTCAAAGGAGGATACCACCCCACTATACCACATCACAACCATTTTAATAGCATGTTGGAATGCAAGGTAAACCATTATAACTCATAGCTAATCAAGCATGTCACAAGCAACTATGATCTCTAATTGTCATTGCAAACATGTTTATTCATAATAGGCTGAATTAGGAACGATGAACTCATCATATTTACAAAAACAAAGAGGTCGAGTTCATACCAGCTTTTCTCATCTCAGTCAGTCCATCATATATCGTCATAATTGCCATTCACTTGCACGACCGAACGATGTGAATAATAATAAGAGTGCACGTGCATTGGACTAAGCTGAAATCTGCGAGCATTCAATAAACAGGAGAAGACAAAGCAATATGGGCTCTTGGTTAAATCAACAATAATGCATATAAGAGCCACTTCAACAATTTAATCATGGTCTTCTCCTACGACCCCAAAAGAAAAGAAAATAAATAAAACTATTTACACGGGAAAGCTCCCAACAAACAAAAGAAGAACGGGAAATATTTTTGGGTTTTCTCTTTAATTATGACTACTACAGCAAGAAAAGTAAACTAACTAAAAGTTACACTAATTTTTGTTTTGTTTTTCTTAAAGTTTATTAAACACATAAGAAGAAAGCAGTAAAAAGAAAATAAACTAGCATGGATATTACAGTGAAAGAATATGAGCACCGACATCTAGTAATGAGTGTGTGAACATAAATGTAATGTCGGTGAGAAACACGTACTCCCCCAAGCTTAGGCTTTTGGCCTAAGTTGGTTTATTGCCAAGGATGGCCTGGCAGATATCCGTAGTTGTAGCTGGGGTCGTACTGAGCTGCGGCAGTTATTGCCTCCTGAGCTGCAGCATGGCGGCGAGCTGCCTCCGCCCTCCTCTCGTACTCATCTGCCTCCTCTCTAGTAATAACATATCTTCCTTTTGCGTGAAGATGAAAATTCAAACCTCCTCACAAAGGAACTAGTGAGATAGTGATACTGGCGGCATTTGTCTGCCTAAAAGCTCACAAGATTAGCGTTACGCAAGTATGTGTTAAATTCTTCTTTGATTCCCGCCCGATCCATAAAATTTTCTGAAGGCCATTCACAAGGCCGCACTGGAGCGTCCCTTGGTGGCTCCTCATCAGCATCACGCATTGCAAGCCTGGGTCCTTGCTTCCTTGAAGAACCGCCTTGGAACATTTTCCTAAGCATATTTCTTCCTCTGAAAAATTTCTGAAATTTTTAGTAACTTCAAATAAAAGTGAACCAAACTCCACAAAATTGATAGCAACTACTCCTACAAGTGCCTAGAGACTATATCATTCATTAGAACTACTTGGAACCATATAAATTTGACATGTAAGCTCAAGAACATGGTCACCTAGGCAGCACAAATTTGCAATGAATAAAGCACTAGAAGAAAAACTAATTGGACCAATGGAGGAGTCACATACCAAGGAACAATCTCCCCAAGCAGTTTTGTGAGAGGTGCCTTGAGCAAGGAGATCGAAAATCGCAGCAAAATGAGCTAGAACTCGTGCTTGAGCTGGATATTGGTGTTTGTGGGAGGAAGAAGGAATGTGTGGGTGCAGGAATGAGTGGAGGGGGGCCACCATGGGCCCACGAGACAGGGGGCGCGCCCAGGGGGTAGGGCGCTCCCTCCACCCTTGTGGCCAGGTGCTTGCCCCTCCTGCTGTGTTCTCAGTGCCAGATATTCTCAAATATTCTAGAAAAAGTCATATTCCATTTTCAGGGCATTTGGAGAACTTTTATTTTCGGGGTATTTTTATATTGCATGGATAAATCAGGAAACAGACAGAAAAATACTATTTTTACTTTATTTCAACTAAATAACAGAAAGTAGGAGGGTAGAGAAGGTTGTGCCTTCTAGTTTCATCCATCTCATGCTCATCAAAAGGAATCCACTAACAAGGTTGATCAAGTCTTGTTAACAAACTCATTCCGACTAACATGGAACCGGAGAAATTTTGAATAACACTATGTTACCTCAACGGGGATATGCACATCCCCAATAATAAGAATATCATATTTCTTCTTGACAGTAGGAAGAGGAAATTCAAAACCTCCAAAAATAATCGATGGAATTTTTCCAATAGAATTTATACTATGAACTTGAGGTTGTTTCCTCGGAAAGTGTACCGTATGCTCATTACCATTAACATGAAAAGTGACATTGCCTTTGTTGCAATCAATAACAGCCCCTGGAGTATTCAAAAAGGGTCTTCCAAGAATAATAGACATACTATCGTCCTCATCAATATCAAGAATAACAAAGTCCGTTAAAACAGTAACGTTTGCAACCACAACAGGCACATCCTCACAAATACCGATAGGTATAGCAGTTGATTTATCAGCCATTTGCAAAGATATTTCAGTAGGCGTCAACTTATTCAAATCAAGTCTACGATATAAAGAGAGAGGCATGACACTAACACCGGCTCCAAGATCACATAAAGCAGTTTTAACATAGTTTCTTTTAATGGAGCATGGTATAGTGGGTACTCCTGGATCTCCTAGTTTCTTAGGTATTCCACCCTTAAAAGTATAATTAGCAAGCATGGTGGAAATCTCAGCTTCGGGTATCTTTCTCTTATTTGTAACAATATCTTTCATGTACTTAGCATAAGGATTCATTTTGAGCATATCAGTTAATCGCATACGCAAAAAGATAGGTCTAATCATTTCAGCAAAGCGCTCAAAATCCTCATCATCCTTTTTCTTGGATGGTTTGGGAGGAAAAGGCATGGGTTTCTGAACCCATGGTTCCCTTTCTTTACCGTGCTTCCTAGCAATGAAGTCTCTCTTATCATAACGTTGATTCTTTGATTGTGGGTTATCAAGATCAACAGCAGGTTCAATTTCTACATCATTATCATTACTAGGTTGAGCATCATCATGAACATCATCATTAATATTTTCACTAGGTTCATGTTCATTACCAGATTGTGCTTCAGCATCAGAGATAGAAATATCATTTGGATTCTCAGGTGTTTCAGCAACAGGTTCACTAGAAGTATGCAAAGTCCTATCATTTTTCTTTTTCTTCCTTTTAGAAGGACTAGGTGCATCAATATTATTTCTCTGAGAATCTTGCTCAATTCTCTTAGGGTGGCCTTCAGGATACAAAGGTTCCTGAGTCATTCTACCAGTTCTAGTAGCCACTCTAACAGCATAATCATTTTTCTTACTATTCATTTCATTGAGCAAATCATTTTGAGCCTTAAGTACTTGTTCTACTTGAGTGGTAACCATAGAAGCATGTTTAGTATTGAGTTTAAGTTCACCTTTAACATTACCATGTAATCACCCAAGTGTTCAATCATATAAGCATTTTGTTTTAATTGTCTACCAAAATAAGCATTGAAATCTTCTTGCTTAACCATAAAGTTATCAAACTCATCCAGGCATTGGCTAGCAATTTTAGTAGGAGGGATTTCAGCTTTATCATATCTATAGAGAGAATTTACCTT
>NW_025232708.1:8275-9200 GCF_018294505.1 Triticum aestivum | reverse complement strand
GCCTCTTTTCACCAGCGCAAAGGGCGGGAAGCAGAGGGCTTTGGTCCCGGTTGGTGGCACCAACCGGGACCATAGGGGAGCATTGGTTCCGGTTGGAGCCACCAACCGGGACTAATGTGCTGGCGCGGTGCGGTGGGAAGTTTAGTCCCACCTCGCTAGCTGAGAGAGCTCAGCACCTGTTTATAAGTTGCGCTGCAGCTCAGGTGCTGAGCTCCTCTCTAATATGCAGGCATTATACATGCCTACCTTTGTCATTGCCATGTTGGGCCTATTGGGCCTGCGGGCCTGCATCCTGGCCCATGTGCAGATGGGTTTCTAGTCGTATGCAGGCTGTGTGGCCCATTAGGCGGCATTTTTTTATTTTTTTCCAGTATTTTTTGTTTTTTGAATTATTTATTTTCTTTTGATTTTTGCTTTATTTTTTTATTCTTTTGCTTTTAGCTCAGAATAATTATAAACTTTCTATTAATCCATTAGTTTCCAAATTTGAATAGTTTAAATTTCATCCGAAAACTCGTGTGTTACAAAGGGATTTCATTTTTTAAACCTTATTTGAACTCCTGACTTTTTGTGTGTTCAAAATGCACCATTCAAAGCCACATCATCATTTTTCAATCCTTTCTGACTTCATTTGTTATTTTTCATGCATTTACTAATTATTTTGAACTATAAGACCCTAAAATTGAAAAGCATTTCAAATAAACTCTGAAAAGGTTGAAAGTTGGCATGATATCATCATTTCATCCACATAGCATGTACAAGAAAGTTGAGAGGGTTACGGCAAAAACTGGATGCACTTCGTGTACGAAACGGACAATCTCTTTCAAAGTATCAGGATTTCATCCGGAAACTCGTGTGTTACAAAGGGATTTCATTTTTTAAACCTTATTTGAACTCCTGACTTTTTGTGTGTTCAAAATGCACC
>NW_025232708.1:7472-8175 GCF_018294505.1 Triticum aestivum | reverse complement strand
AAACGGACAATCTCTTTCAAAGTATCAGGATTTCATCCGAAAACTCGTCTGTTACAAAGGGATTTCATTTTTTAAAACTTATTTGAACTCCTGACTTTTTGTGTGTTCAAAATGCACCATTCAAAGCCACATCATCATTTTCAATCCTTTCTGACTTCATTGGTTATTTTTCATGCATTTACTAATTATTTTGAGCTATAAGACCCTAAAATTGAAAAGCATTTCAAATGAACTCTGAAAAGATTGAAAGCTGGCATGATATCATCATTTCATCCACATAGCATGTGCAAGAAAGTTGAGAGGCTTACGGCAAAAACTGGATGCACTTCGTGTACAAAACGGACAATCTCTTTCAAAGTATCAGGATTTCATCCGGAAACTCGTCTGTTACAAAGGGATTTCATTTTTTTAAACTTATTTGAACTCCTGACTTTTTGTGTGTTCAAAATGCACCATTCAAAGCCACATCATCATTTTTCAATCATTTCTGACTTCATTTGTTATTTTTCGTGCATTTACTAATTATTTTGAGGTATATGACCCTAAAATTGAAAAGCATTTCAAATGAACTCTGAAAAGGTTGAAAGTTGGCATGATATCATCATTTCATCCACATAGCATGTGCAAGAAAGTTGAGAGGGTTACGGCAAAAACTGGATGCACTTCGTGTACAAAATGGACAATCTCTTTAAAAGTATCAGGA
>NW_025232708.1:1407-3305 GCF_018294505.1 Triticum aestivum | reverse complement strand
CTGACTTTTTGTGTGTTCAAAATGCACCACTCAAAGCCACATCATCATTTTTCAATCCTTTCTGACTTCATTGGTTATTTTTCATGCATTTACTAATTATTTTGAGCTATAAGACCCTAAAATTGAAAAGCATTTCAAATGAACTCTGAAAAGGTTGAAAGTTGGCATGATATCATCATTTCATCCACATAGCATGTGCAAGAAAGTTGAGAGGGTTACGGCAAAAACTGGATGCACTTCGTGTACAAAACGGACAATCTCTTTCAAAGTATCAGGATTTCATTCGGAAACTCGTCTGTTACAATGGGATTTCATTTTTTAAAACTTATTTGAACTCCAGACTTTTTGTGTGTTCAAAATGCACCATTCAAAGCCACATCATCATTTTTAAATCATTTCTGACTTCATTTGTTATTTTTCGTGCATTTACTAATTATTTTGAGGTATATGACCCTAAAATTGAAAAGCATTTCAAATGAACTCTGAAAAGGTTGAAAGTTGGCATGATATCATCATTTCATCCACATAGCATGTGCAAGAAAGTTGAGAGGGTTACGGCAAAAAATGGATGCACTTCGTGTACAAAATGGACAATCTCTTTCAAAGTATCAGGATTTCATCCGAAAACTCGTCTGTTACAAAGGGATTTCATTTTTTAAAACTTATTTGAACTCCTGACTTTTTGTGTGTTCAGAATGCACCATTCAAAGCCACATCATCATTTTTCAATCCTTTCTGACTTCATTGGTTATTTTTCATGCATTTACTAATTATTTTGAGCTATAAGACCCTAAAATTGAAAAGCCTTTCAAATGAACTCTGAAAAGGTTGAAAGTTGGCATGATATCATCATTTCATCCACATAGCATGTGCAAGAAAGTTGAGAGGGTTACGGCAAAAACTGGATGCACTTCGTGTACAAAACGGACAATCTCTTTCAAAGTATCAGGGTTTCATCTGGAAGCTCGTCTGTTACAAAGGGATTTCATTTTTTTAAACTTATTTGAACTCCTGACTTTTTGTGTGTTCAAAATGCACCATTCAAAGCCACATCATCATTTTTCAATCCTTTCTGACTTCATTTGTTATTTTTCATGCATTTACTAATTATTTTGAGCTATAAGACCCTAAAATTGAAAAGCATTTCAAATGAACTCTGAAAAGGTTGAAAGTTGGCATGATATCATCATTTCATCCACATAGCATGTGCAAGAAAGTTGAGAGGGTTACGGCAAAAACTGGATGCACTTCGTGTACAAAACGGACAATCTCTTTCAAAGTATCAGGATTTCATCAGGAAACTCGTCTGTTACAAAGGGATTTCATTTTTTAAAACTTATTTAAACTCCTGACTTTTTGTGTGTTCAAAATGCACCATTCAAAGCCACATCATCATTTTTCAATCCTTTCTGACTTCATTTGTTATTTTTCATGCATTTACTAATTATTTTGAGCTATAAGACCCTAAAATTGAAAAGCATTTAAATGAACTCTGAAAAGGTTGAAAGTTGGCATGATATCATCATTTCATCCACATAGCATGTGCAAGAAAGTTGAGAGGGTTACGGCAAAAACTGGAAGCACTTCGTGTACAAAACGGACAATCTCTTTTAAAGTATCAGGATTTCATCCGGAAACTCGTCTGTTACAAAGGGATTTCATTTTTTAAAACTTATTTGAACTCCTGTCTTTTTGTGTGTTCAAAATGCACCATTCAAAGCCACATCATCATTTTTCAATGCTTTCTGACTTCATTGGTTATTTTTCATGCATTTACTAATTATTTTGAGCTATAAGACCCTAAAATTGAAAAGCATTTCAAATGAACTCTGAAAAGGTTGAAAGTTGGCATGATATCATCATTTCATCCACATAGCATGTGCAAGAAAGTTGAGAGG
>NW_025232708.1:641-1397 GCF_018294505.1 Triticum aestivum | reverse complement strand
CTTATTTGAACTCCTGACTTTTTGTGTGTTCAAAATGCACCATTCAAAGCCACATCATCATTTTTCAATCCTTTCTGACTTCATTTGTTATTTTTCATGCATTTACTAATTATTTTGAGCTATAAGACCCTAAAATTGAAAAGCATTTCAAATGAACTCTGAAAAGGTTGAAAGTTGGCATGATATCATCATTTCATCCACATAGAATGTGCAAGAAAGTTGAGAGGGTTACGGCAAAAACTGGATGCACTTCGTGTACAAAACGGACAATCTCTTTCAAAGTATTAGGATTTCATCCGGAAACTCGTCTGTTACAAAGGGATTTCATTTTTTAAAACTTATTTAAACTCCTGACTTTTTGTGTGTTCAAAATGCACCATTCAAAGCCACATCATCATTTTTCAATCCTTTCTGACTTCATTTCTTATTTTTCGTGCATTTACTAATTATTTTGAGCTATAAGACCCTAAAATTGAAAAGCATTTCAAATGAACTCTGAAAAGGTTGAAAGCTGGCATGATATCATCATTTCATCCACATAGCATGTGCAAGAAAGTTGAGAGGCTTACGGCAAAAACTGGATGCACTTCGTGTACAAAACGGACAATCTCTTTCAAAGTATCAGGATTTCATCCGGAAACTCGTCTGTTACAAAGGGATTTCATTTTTTTAAACTTATTTGAACTCCTGACTTTTTGTGTGTTCAAAATGCACCATTCAAAGCCACATCATCATTTTTCAATCCTTTCTTACTTC
>NW_025232708.1:0-631 GCF_018294505.1 Triticum aestivum | reverse complement strand
GCACCATTCAAAGCCACATCATCATTTTTCAATGCTTTCTGACTTCATTGGTTATTTTTCATGCATTTACTAATTATTTTGAGCTATAAGACCCTAAAATTGAAAAGCATTTCAAATGAACTCTGAAAAGGTTGAAAGTTGGCATGATATCATCATTTCATCCACATAGCATGTGCAAGAAAGTTGAGAGGGTTACGGCAAAAACTGGATGCACTTCGTGTACAAAACGGACAATCTCTTTCAAAGTATCAGGATTTCATCCGGAAACTCGTCTGTTACAAAGGGATTTCATTTTTTAAAACTTATTTGAACTGCTGACTTTTTGTGTGTTCAAAATGCACCACTCAAAGCCACATCATCATTTTTCAATCCTTTCTGACTTCATTGGTTATTTTTCATGCATTTACTAATTATTTTGAGCTATAAGACCCTAAAATTGAAAAGCATTTCAAATGAACTCTGAAAAGGTTGAAAGTTGGCATGATATCATCATTTCATCCACATAGCATGTGCAAGAAAGTTGAGAGGGTTACGGCAAAAACTGGATGCACTTCGTGTACAAAACGGACAATCTCTTTCAAAGTATCAGGATTTCATCCGGAAACTCGTCTGTTACAAAGGGATTTCATTT
>NW_025232707.1:1934-9203 GCF_018294505.1 Triticum aestivum | reverse complement strand
TGATTTGGAAGCTATAGGACCCGGACGACCGGCCAGGCACAGACGTCTGACCCCTGGGAGGTGCTACAGCCCAGAGAAGGAAGGCAGGCCAGAGCTCCATGTTACGGACGATCGGCCGAGCCCGACGACCGGACATTCCCAGGCTCCGGACGACCGAGCCCCTACGGACGTCCGTGCGAGCGACCACAGAACGAAATTACGGCAATCTGAAGGCTTCCGGACGACCGTGCGCCTGTCAACAGAACCGAATCTACGGTCATCCGAAGAACCCCGGACGTCCGGGACACCGCGAGCCTCCGAACGACCGGCACCCCACGGACGTCCGGACCCTGGCTGCGTCCAGCTGCGGGCTGAGTCCCATGTACCCCTTCACTTCGCCCCCTTTTTCACTAAGACTATATATAGACCACTCCCACCTCCTAGATAGGGTTAGCATTGTGATAGCTCATGTGAGATAGAGCATTGCTCATCTGTACCGGATCTACTCCACATGAGGGACCATGCCTCTTCGGAGAAGATCCATTCGGATTCAAGGCCTCCATCTGGAGAAGACAATCAAGACCTCCTCATGGAGAAGAACGGTTACTCTTGTATCTTTCTTCGTTGACTTTGGATCTCATGTTACCTTGTGCTTTCGGTGATCTAGCCCTTGTGTGATCGATTCCTTATTGGTTGAGTGTTTCTCTCGTTTTCCACCGTGATTTCTCTCGTGTTCTTCTGCGTGTTCTTCGTGTTTCCCCGTAGGATCCACTCCAAACGTGAAAGATCGGCCCCTAGGGTTCCGCCCTACATCACCTTTCCTTAAAACGTGAAAGAACGTGAAAGATCGGCCCCTTGGTGCAATTATTGTTATGAAGGAAGGAAATATTAGATTCCAATTTCCTTGAAGGAAAGGCATGGAACACTTTTCTAGAAAGAAAATCAAACCACCTTATGAATCTATTATGCGAGCCATTTATGAATTGAATACCAAAGATGGTAATACTTGGATCTATTCTCGCTTTTATGCCTAGCTAGGGGCGTTAAATGATAGCGCTTGTTGGGAAGCAACCCAATTTTATTTTTGTTCCTTGCTTTTTGTTTTTGTTTAGTAATAAATAATTCATCTATCTTCTGTCTAGATGTGGTTTTATGTTTCAATTAGTGTTTTTTCCAAGTATAACCTATAGGACAACCTACGGTGCTAGTTAATTTGATTCTGCTGAAAAAGAGAAACTTTTGCACGCACGAGAATAATTTTAATATATCACAGAAACCTACTTTTTAGTTGATTCTTTTTTCAGTAGATCAATAGTGAAATTTCCAAGGACTTCCTAATTTGGTAGGAGTTTTAGGAGTCCAAAAGTATTAGAAAGTTATAGATTGCTACAGACTATTCTGTTTTTGACAGATTCTGTTTTCCGTGTGTTGTTTGCTTATTTTGATGAATCTATGGTTAGTATCGGGGGGTATGAACCATAGAGAAGTTGGAATATAGTAGGTTTAACACCAATTTAAATAGAGAATGAGTTCATTACAGTACCTTAATTGTTGGTTTTTCTTTCTTGCACTAACGGAGCTCATGAGATTTCTTGTTGAGTTTTGTGTTGTGAAGTTTTCAAATTTTGGGTGAAGATTTGATGGACTATGGAATAAGGAGTGGCAAGAGCCTAAGCTTGGGGATGCCCATGGCACCCCAAGATAATTCAAGGACAACCAAAAGTCTAAGCTTGGGGATGCCCCGGAAGGCATCCCCTCTTTCGTCTTCGTCTATCGGTAACTTTACTTGGAGCTATATTTTTATTCGCCACATGATATGTGTTTTGCTTGGAGCGTCTTGTATGATATGAGTCTTTGCTTTTTAGTTTACCACAATCAACCTTGCTGTACACACCTTTTGGGAGAGAAACAACATGATTCTAATTTATTAGAATACTCTATGTGCTTCACTTATATCTTTTGAGCTAGACAGTTTTGCTCTAGTGCTTCACTTATATCTTTTTAGAGCACGGCGGTGGCTTAATTTTGTAGAAACTATTGATCTCTCATGCTTCACTTATATTATTTTGAGAGTCTTTTATAACAGCATGGTATTTGCTATGGTTATAAAATTGGTCCTAGAATGATGGGCATCCAAGTTGGGTACTATCATAGAAAGTGCATTAAACACTATGATAAATTAGATACTTCATAATTGTTTTGAGATATAAAGGTGGTAATGTTAGAGTCATGCTAGTGGGGTAATTATGAAATTGATAAATACTTGTGTTAAAGTTGGCATGTCCCGTAGCATGCACATATGGTAGAAGTTGTGTAACAAATTTGTTGCATGGGGTGCTCTTTTGATTGCCTTCCTTATGTGTGGAGGTCGGGATCGCGCGATGGTTAACTCCTACCA
The DNA here is from genome assembly GCF_018294505.1 of Triticum aestivum. Lineage (NCBI taxonomy): Eukaryota > Viridiplantae > Streptophyta > Magnoliopsida > Poales > Poaceae > Triticum > Triticum aestivum. The sequence continues at coordinate 6,826 of NW_025232707.1, read as the reverse complement.
ACCCTTCCCCTAGGAGCGTGCGTATTAGTACTTTGCTTCAAGGGCTAATAAACTTTTGCAATAAGTATATGAGTTCTTTATGACTAATGTGAGTCCGTGGATTATACGCACTCTCACCCTTCCACCATTGCTAGCCTCTCTTATGCCGCACAACTTTCACAGGTATTATACACCCACCATTTACCTTCCTCAAAACAGCAACCATACCTACCTATTATGGCATTTACATAGCCATTCTGAGATATATTGCCATGCAACTTTACACCGTTCTTTTTACTATGATACGCTCCATCAATGTCATATTGCTTTTGCATGATCATGTAGTTGACATCATATTTGTGACAAGGACACCTTCATAATTCTTTCATACATGTCACTCTTGATTCATTGCATATCCCGGTACACCGCCTGAGGCATTCACATAGAGTCATATTTTGTTCTAAGCATTGAGTTGTAAATCAATAAAAGTGTGATGATCTTCATTAGTAGAGCATTGTCCCAAGTGAGGAAAGGATGATGGAGACGATGATTCCCCCACAAGTCAGGATGAGACTCTGGATTTTATAATAAATAAAAGAGGCCAAAGAAGCCCAAATAAAAAAAGAGGCCAAAGAAGCCCACCAAAAAATGAGAGAAAAGAGAGAAGGGACAATGTTACTATCCTTTTTCCACACTTGTGCTTCAAAGTAGCGCCATGATCTTCATGATAGAGAGTCTCCTATGTTGTCACTTTCATATACTAGTGTTAATTTTTCATTATAGAACTTGGCTTGTTTATTCCAATGATGGGCTTCCTCAAAATGCCCTAGGTCTTCATGAGCAAGAAAGTTGGATGCACACCCACTTAGTTTATTTTGTTGAGCTTTCATACATTTATAGCTGTAATGCATCTTTTGCATGGCAATCCCTACTCACTCACATTGACATCTATTAATGGGCATCTCCATAGCCCGTTGATACTCCTAGTTGATGTGAGACTATCTTCTCCCTTTTTGTCTTCTTCACAACCACCATCCCATTCCACATATAGTGCTATATCCATGGACTGCGCTCATGTATTGCGTGAGAGTTGAAAAAGCTGAAGCGCGTTAAAAAGTTTGAACCAAATGCATGGCCGAAACCGGGGTTGTGCATGATGGGAGTATTTTGTGTGATGAAAATGAAGCATAGCCTAACTATATGATTTTGTAGGGATAAGCTTTCTTTGGCTATGCTATTTTGATAAGACATGATTACGTTGTTAGTATGCTTGAAGTATTACTATTTTTATGTTAAATGAGCTTTTATCTTGAATCATTTGGATCTGAACATTCATGCCAAAATAAAGAAAATTACATTGAGAAATATGCTAGGTAGCATTCCACATCAAAAATTCTGTTTTTACCATTTACCTACTCGAGGACAAGCAGGAATTAAGCTTGGGCATGCTTGATACGTCTCCAACGTATCTATAATTTTTGATTGTTCCATGCTATTATATACCTGTTTTGGATGTTTAGGGGCTTTACTTTACACTTTTCTATCATTTTTGGGGCTAACCTACTAACCGGAGGCCGAGCCCGAATTGTTGTTTTTTTGCCTATTTCAGTGTTTCAAAGAAAAGGAATATCAAACAGAGTCCAAACGGAATGAAACCTTTGGGAGCGATCTTTTCGAAACAAATGCAATCCAAGAGACTTGGAGTGGACGTCAAGAAGCAGTCGACGCGGCCACGAGGGTGCCAGGCGCGCCCTATGGGGGTGGGCGCGCCCCCCACCCTCATGGGCCCCTCCTGGCTCCCCTGACCAACTTCTTTCGCCTATATATACTTGCATACCCTGAAAACACGGGGGAGCACCACGAAAACCTATTTCCACCGCCGCAACCTTTTGTACCCATGAGATCCCATCTTGGAGCCTTTTCCGGCGCTCCGCCGGAGGGGGAATCGATCACGGAGGGCTTCTACATCATTGCCAAGGCCTCTCCGATGAGTTGTGAGTAGTTTACCACAGACCTTCGGGTCCATAGTTATTAGCTAGGTGGATTCTTCTCTCTCTTTGAATCTCAATACAAAGTTCTCCTCGATCTTCTTGGAGATCTATTCGATGTAACTCTTTTTGCGGTGTGTTTGTCGAGATCCGATGAATTGTGGGTTTATGATCAAGTTTATGTATGATAAATATTTGAATCTCCTCTGAATTCTTTTATGTTTGTTTGATTATCTTTGCAAGTCTCTTCGAATTATCAGTTTGGTTTGGCCTACTAGATTGATATTTCATGCAATGGAAGCAGTGCTTAGCTTTGGGTTCAATCTTGTGATGTCCTTTCCGAGTGACAGCAGGGGCAGCAAGGCACGTATTGTATTGTTGCCATCGAGGATAAAAAGATGGGGTTTATATCATATTGGTTGAGTTTATTCCTCTACATAATGTCATCTTTCCTAATGCGTTACTCTGTTCTTATGAACTTAATACTCTAGATGAATGCTGGATAGCGGTCGATGTGTGGAGTAATAGTAGAAGATGCAGGCAGGAGTCGGTCTACTTGTTGTGGACGTGATGCCTATATACATGATCATGCCTAGATATTCTCATAACTATGCACTTTTCTATCAATTGCTCGACAGTAATTTGTTCACCCACCATAATACTTATCCTATGTTGAGATAAGCCCCTAGTGAAACCTATGGCCCCCGGTTCTATTTTCCATCATATAAGTTTCCGTTCTACTTTATTTTGCAATCTTTACTTTTCAATCTATATCATAAAAATACCTAAAATATTTATCTTATCTTATTATCTCTATCAGATCTCACTTTCGCAAGTGGTCGTGAAGGGATTGACAACCCCTTTATCATGTTGGTTGCGATGTTCTTGTTTGTTTGTGTAGGTACGAGGGACATGTGCGGAGCCTCCTACTGGATTGATTCCTTGGTTCTCAAAAACTGAGGGAAATACTTACGCTACTTTGCTGCATCACCCTTTCCTCTTCAAGGAAAAACCAACATAGTGCTCAAGAGGTATCACATCCTTCTCCTCCTTTCATGCAGAAAGCTTGGTGTCAAACTATTCTCTAGTCCTTGCTTCGGAGTGTCGTAAGTCGATGGCGATGTTCTTGAGGCATTGCATTGCTCATTGAAGTCTGAAGTGGGGAGTTTTGGTGTTGTACTTGTTCGCGACATCGTTGTTGTGGAATACCGGAGATGAAATCCTTTGCCTATCCATCACAAGACTAGAGAAAATGTGAGTGGGAGAAAATGAAAAACTAGACCAAGTGTACCTTACCCGATGTTGAAAATGGATAAATGATCACTCAATAATTTTACAAGGAAATAGCATAATTGGTACCAGATCTTATCAATTCTCACACCTACACAAGTAAAGCTTTCAGTGGAGCTTGGTGAGGATAGTGGCACAAAAATTTGATGCAAAATGTTAGCAAGAGTCAATGATGTTGAAAGAGATTCAAAAACTCGCAAGTGAAACAAGTAGACCAATACAATATGTGGCACACGGAAACACACACATGGATAGATAGATGGGGTCGTACAACCAAGGAACGAGCTCAGAATGTGGAATCCACAGAAAATGCTCTTGTTGCACAAATCTAGAGAGATGTTAGCATGATTGCTCAATAGGCATATACGACACTTGTGCACAACCTATAAGAGACAAAAATGCAACAACTTCTGTACCAAGTATACTATGTATGTTTGATTCCCGGTGATCCTCTCAAGATGATCCCAGATGATAGGATATGACAATTTTATATGCACTGCGGTATGATGCTATGGCAATTGCTTACAAGCTCTTTGTTTTTCACTTTTCTTAAAAGCTTATTCTTTTTTTTGTTTGGCCACTATACGAAATGTACCAACCAAGATCACAATTGTGTATATGCGGGAACAATCTTGTGGTACCAATATTGTTTGGTATGTATGCAATCGGAAAGATGATCACTAGAGTGCACAAGTAACATTGTCCGGAATACTCAATGGCTAGTCTCGATAGGAAAGTGATGCAAAATGAGCAAGGGGTTAATAATACAATGGCAAGAATTGATGTACAATGACGGGATACCACGATACCAAGGTGATATAGAGGTTACCGTTCTTGCTCATGGTTAGGGTGTCAAAATTGTGAAGTGGTCAATGTCAATGATGACCTCGTGGAGATGAAGAGTGGCAGTGCTCTTGATGTAGAACCGTTCCTGATTAGTCGAAACACCTTAGGAAGCAAAAAAACTGCAAACTCAAAAAGTCAAAGGCATATGTCAAATGGTGGTAGCGGAATGCGGTGGTGGTTGCGGAAGTATTGGTGGAAGCCCGTTCAAAATGGGTTAAGGTTGCGGAAGTGTATGATGGGCTATACACGGTTAGTTGAAGGCATGCTCCCCAAATAGCCGAAATACCTTAGGAGATACAACTCACAACAGAAACAAAATTGGGTTAAGATGGGGTGGCAGAAGTGTATGTTGGGCAAGCCTATGCGGAAGTTATGGTGGTGGTTGATGAAGAAGCAACCATCCCTAAGTATCCTAAACACCTTAGGAGACTCAAATCACAACTCCAATAAACACAAATGCGATGGGGAACAAAATGGGTTAGGTTGCGGAAGACGGTGGTGGTATTGCGAAAGATATGGTGGAAGGCCTAGGCAAAGATGCCAAAGTTCCAAAGATTTTATGGAGTCAATTTATATTGGAAGTAATTTTATGGTCAAAACGGTGAAACACGGAAGGCTGAAATCCCAGGGGCCGGACATCCGGGGTTGGGGCCGGAAATCCGGGACCTGATGTCTAGAACCGCACGCGAAACTACGCTTTAGGAGCCAGATGTCTGGTGGGCTTGATGTCCGGGGCCTCGAGCCAGATGTCTAGACTCCAAATTGGAGGATGAACTCGAGGAACTTGAT
>NW_025232707.1:0-1924 GCF_018294505.1 Triticum aestivum | reverse complement strand
AATGCGAGGGGAAATGAGAGGAGACACTCAAATCAACAAGATACTATCACACATGTGTTAGATCCATGAACACAAACAGATACACGATCCAAAGTCAACAATGGACAATACAAAGGGTAACTAGTTCATCTCCGTGAGAAGGCCTTGAGTCTGTGAGGTGTTATCCCATGAGGGGTCTTGAATCCAAGCGTGGATCTTCTCCGTAGAGGTCGTGGTCTCTCAATGGAGTAGAACCACAACGATGAGCAAAGGTCTATCTCTAAAATGAGCTAAACCAATGCTAACCCTATCTAGTAGGATGTGAGGGTCTATATATAATTCTAGTACAAGTTGGGGCGAGTTGGAGGGATAAATGTGTCGGTGTCCCGTTACACTATGCACATTGGGGGGGGATGTCCGGGGCTTCATGACGGGCCGGATGTCCGGGCCGGCCTTGGTTACTTTCCGTGAAGGAGGCCGGATAGGGGTCGGGCCAGATGTCCGGGCATAGGCCGAATGTCCCAGGCCCGTAGCACTTTGGCTGTTGGGCTGCTGATGTTGTTGACATTTTCAGGGGTCGGATGTCCAGGCCAGGACCGGATCTACGGGTCCTCGGAACCTTCTCCGGTTCCTTCCATTGTGCTCGTTCATCCATGTACTTGAGGACTTGTCCATGATCCCGAGCATCTCCGAGCGGGTCTTCTTGGTACCTATGCATATGTAGTGTCTTTGCATGAGGTAGCAACCATGTCTCGCACGAATGAAAATGGGAAGCATTTAGGAGCGGGTTCACCTTGTGTCCAATGGCGTATGCTTGAGTACTCATCATATGTCCACTTGGGGCTTGGGGAGTAGTCATAGTGTACATGCGGATGATCATAGGATGCTCCGCATCACACGGGCAAGAGGGTTGTCAATCCCCTTGAACTCGTTACTTGCAAGGATTAAATCTTGTAGAGGTAGATAGATAAATTGCAGAACAAAATAAAAAGAATAAAATTGAAGAAAGGATATTTTTGGATTATATATATATATATATATGTGTGTATATATATATATACATATATATATACATATATATATACATATATATATACATATATATATATATGTATATAATTAGACCCGGGGGCCATAGTTTTTTCTACAGGCTTCTCTCTCGAACACATAGCATACGTGGGTGAACACATTACTGTTGGGCAATTGACAGAAAAGCACATACTTATGACGATATTCAAGGCAATGATCATATATATAGGCATCACGTCCGAGACAAATAGACCGACTCATGCCTGCATCTACTACTATAACTCCACCCATCGACCGCTCTCTAGTATGCATCCATGGTATTAAGTCAATAAAAACAGAGTAATGTCTTAGGCAAGATGACATGATGTTGACAAAGTAACTCAACAATATGAATAAAGCCCATCATTTTACCCTTAATGGAAACAATACATTTACGTGTCTTGTCCCTTTCTGTCACTGGGATAGAGCACCGCAAGATTGAACCCATCACAAATCACCTCTCCCACTGAAGATAAAAAATCTAGTTGGCCAAACCAAATATATAGATTGAATAGAAATACAAAGCTATGACAATCATGCATAATAAAGTTCAGAAAAGACTCAATTACTTCTCTAGAATATTTAGATCATAAACCCACAATTCATTGGATCCCAATAAACACACCGCAAAAGAAGATTACATCGGATAGAACTCCAAGAACATCGATTAGAACATTATATTGAAGATCAAAGAGAGAGAAGAAGCCATCTAGTTACTAGCTATGGACCCGTAGGTCTATAGTGAACTACTCATGTGTCATCGGAAGGTAGCAAGGATGATGTAGAAACCCTCCTTGATCGATTCCCCCTCCGACAGAGTACCAAAAAAGGCCTTTACATGGGATCACAGAAGAACGGAAGCTTGCATCGGTGGAAA
>NW_025232706.1:0-9209 GCF_018294505.1 Triticum aestivum | reverse complement strand
TATGGAGAAGCCTGTGTTTACAAGAAAGTGAGTGGGAGCTCTGTAGCATTTCTCATATTATATGTGGATGACATATTATTGATGGGAAATGATATAGAATTCTTGGAAAGTATAAAGGCCTATTTGAATAAGTGTTTTTCAATGAAGGACCTTGGAGAAGCTGCTTACATATTAGGCATCAAGATCTATAGAGATAGATCAAGACGCCTCATTGGTCTTTCACAGAGTACATACCTTGACAAGATATTGAAGAAGTTCAGTATGGATCAGTCCAAGAAGGGGTTCTTGCCTGTATTGCAAGGTGTGCAATTGAGCACGGCTCAATGCCCGACCACGGCAGAAGATATAGAAGAGATGAGTGTCATCCCCTATGCCTCGGCCATAGGGTCTATTATGTATGCCATGCTGTGTACCAGACCTGATGTAAACCTTGCCGTAAGTTTGGTAGGAAGGTACAAAAGTAATCCCGGCAAGGAACACTGGACAACGGTCAAGAATATCCTGAAGTACCTGAAGAGGACTAAGGATATGTTTCTCGTTTATGGAGGTGACGAAGAGCTCGTCGTAATGGGTTACGTCGACGCTAGTTTCGACACAGATCCGGATGACTCAAAGTCACAGACTGGATACGTGTATATTTTGAATAGAGGAGCAGTAAGCTGGTGCAGTTGCAAGCAAAGCGTCGTGGCGGGATCTACATGTGAAGCGGAATACATGGCAGCCTCGGAGGCAGCACAGGAAGCAGTCTGGATGAAGAAGTTCATTACCGACCTAGGGGTGATTCCCAATGCGTCGGGCCCGATGACTCTCTTCTGTGACAACACTGGAGCTATTGCCCTTGCGAAGGAGCCCAGGTTTCACAGGAAGACCAGGCATATCAAGCGTCGCTTCAACTCCATTCGTGAAAGTGTTCAAAATGGAGACATAGATATTTGTAAAGTACACACGGACCTGAATGTAGCAGATCCGTTGACTAAACCTCTCCCTAGGGCAAAACATGATCAACACCAGGACGCAATGGGTGTTCGATTCATCACAATGTAACTAGATTATTGACTCTAGTGCAAGTGGGAGACTGTTGGAAATATGCCCTAGAGGCAATAATAAATGGTTATTATTATATTTCTGTGTTCATGATAATAGTCTATTATTCATGCTATAATTGTATTGTCCGGAAATCGTAATACATGTGTGAATACATAGACCACAACCTGTCCCTAGTAAGCCTCTAGTTGACTAGCTCGTCGATCAACAGATAGTCATGGTTTCCTGACTATGGACATAGGATGTCATTGATAACGGGATCACATCATTAGGAGAATGATGTGATGGACAAGACCCAACTTAAGCATAGCATAAAAGATCGTGTAGTTTCGTTTGCTAGAGCTTTTCCAATGTCAAGTATCTTTTCCTTAGACCATGAGATCGTGCAACTCCCGGATACCGTAGGAGTGCTTTGGGTGTGCCAAACGTCACAACGTAACTGGGTGACTATAAAGGTGCATTACGGGTATCTCCGAAAGTGTCTGTTGGGTTGGCACGGATCGAGACTGGGATTTGTCACTCCGTGTAAACGGAGAGGTATCTCTGGGCCCACTCGGTAATGCATCATCATAATGAGCTCAATGTGACTAAGGCGTTAGTCACGGGATCATGCATTGCGGTACGAGTAAAGAGACTTGCCGGTAACGAGATGGAACAAGGTATTGGGATACCGACGATCGAATCTCGGGCAAGTAACATACCGATTGACAAAGGGAATTGCATACGGATTGATTGAATCCTCGACACCGTGGTTCACCCGATGATATCATCGTGGAACATGTGGGAGCCAACATGGGTATCCAGATCCCGCTGTTGGTTATTGACCGGAGAGGCGTCTCGGTCATGTCTGCATGTCTCCCGAACCCGTAGGGTCTACACACTTAAGGTCCGGTGACGCTAGGGTTGTAGAGATATATGTATGCGGAAACCCGAAAGTTGTTCGGAGTCCCGGATGAGATCCCGGACGTCACGAGAGGTTCCGGAATGGTCCGGAGGTGAAGAATTATATATAGGAAGTCCAGTTTTGGCCACCGGGAAAGTTTCGGGGGTTATCGGTATTGTACCGGGACCACCGGAAGGGTCCCGGGGGTCCACCGGGTGGGGCCACCTGTCTCGGAGGGCCCCGTGGGCTGAAAGTGGAGGGGAACCAGCCCCTGATGGGCTGGGGCGCCACTTTGGGCCTCCCCCCCATGCGCCTAGGGTTGGGAACCCTAGGGGGGAGTTTCCCCTTGCCTTGGGGGGCAAGGCAACCCCTTCCCCCTTGGCCGCCGCCCCCCCTTGGAGATCCCATCTCCAAGGGCTGCGCACCCCCCTTGGGGGCCTATATAAAGGGGGGGAGGGAGGGCAGCACACTACAGCCTTTGGCGCCTCCCTCCTCCCCTGCAACACCTCTCTCTCGCGCGCAGAAGCTCGGCGAAGCCCTGCCGGAGAGCCGCTACATCCACCACCACGCCGTCGTGCTGTTGGATCTCCATCAACCTCTCCTCCCCCCTTGCTGGATCAAGAAAGGAGGAGACGTCGCTGCACCGTACGTGTGTTGAACGCGGAGGTGCCGTCCGTTCGGCACTCGGTCATCGGTGATTTGGATCACGGCGAGTACGACTCCGTCATCCACGTTCATTGGAACGCTTCCGCTCGCGATCTACAAGGGTATGTAGATCCACTCCTTTCCCCTCGTTGCTAGTAGACTCCATAGATGCATCTTGGTGAGCGTAGGAAAATTTTAAATTATGCTACGATTCCCAAACAGTGGCATCATGAGCCAGGCCTATGCGTAGTTACTATGCACGAGTAGAACACAAAGAAGTTGTGGGCGTTGATGTTGCCAATTCTTCTTGCCGCTACTAGTCGTTTCTTGTTTCGGCGGCATTGTAGGATGAAGCGGCCCGGACCGACCTTACACGTACGCTTACGTGAGACAGGTTCCACCGACTGACATGCACTAGTTGCATAAGGTGGCTAGCGGGTGTCTGTCTCTCCTACTTTAGTCGGAACGGATTCGATGAAAAGGGTCCTTATGAAGGGTAAATAGAAATTGGCAAATCACGTTGTGGTCATACGTAGGTAAGAAATCGTTCTTGCTAGAAACCTACAAACCACGTAAAAGCTTGCAACAACAATTAGAGGACGTCTAACTTGTTTTTGCAGCAAGTGATATATGTGATATGATATGGCCAGAAGATGTGATGAATGATATATGTGATGTATGAGATTGATCATATTCTTGTAATAGGAATCACGACTTGCATGTCGATGAGTATGACAACCGGCAGGAGCCATAGGAGTTGTCTTTATTATTTTGCATGACCTACGTGTCATTGAATAACGCCATGTAATTTACTTTACTTTGTTGCTAAACGGTTAGCCATAGAAGTAGAAGTAATCGTTGGCGTGACAACTTCATGAAGACACAATGATGGAGATCATGATGATGGAGATCATGGTGTCATGCCGGTGACGAAGATGATCATGGTGCCCCGAAGATGGAGATCAAAGGAGCATGATGATATTGGCCATATCATGTCACTATTTGATTGCATGTGATGTTTATCATGTTTTTGCATCTTATTTGCTTAGAACGACGGTAGCAAATAGGATGATCCCTTATAATAATTTCAAGAAAGTGTTCACCCTAACTGTGCACCGTTGCGAAGGTTCGTCGTTTCGAAGCACCACGTGATGATCGGGTGTGATAGATTCTTACGTTCGAATACAACGGGTGTTGACGAGCCTAGCATGTACAGACATGGCCTCGAAACACACGCAATACACTTAGGTTGACTTGACGAGCCTAGCATGTACAGACATGGCCTCGGAACACAGAGGACCGAAATGTGGAATAGTTTCACAACTCACGCCGCCTGGAACACCTCAGAGAAATGGTGTGTCCGAACGTCGTAATCGCACTCTATTGGATATGGTGCGATCTATGATGTCTCTTACCGATTTACCGCTCTCATTTTGGGGTTATGCTTTAGAGACTGCCGCATTCACTTTAAATAGGGCACCGTCTAAATCCGTTGAGACGACACCGTATGAATTATGGTTTGGGAAGAAACCTAAGCTGTCGTTTCTAAAAGTTTGGGGATGCGATGCTTATGTCAAGAAACTTCAACCTGAAAAGCTCGAACCCAAATCGGAAAAATGCGTCTTCATAGGATACCCTAAGGAAACTATTGGGTACACCTTCTACCTCAGATCCGAAGGCAAGATCTTCGTTGCCAAGAACGGGTCCTTTCTAGAGAAGGAGTTTCTCTCGAAAGAATTGAGTGGGAGGAAAGTGGAACTTGATGAGGTGATAGTCACCCCTTCCGAGTCGGAAAATAGCGCAGCGCGGGAAAATGTTGCTGTGGTGCCTACACCGACGGGGGAGGAAGTTAATGATGATGATCATGAAGCTTCGGATCAAGTTGCCACTGAACTTCGTAGGTCCACAAGGACACGTTCCGCACCAGAGTGGTACGGCAACCCTGTCCTGGAAATCATGTTGTTAGACAACGGTGAACCTTTGAACTATGAAGAAGCGATGGCGGGCCCGGATTCCGACAAATGGCTAGAAGCCATGAAATCCGAGATAGAATCCATGTATGAAAACAAAGTATGGACTTTGACTGACTTGCCCGATGAGCGGCGAGCCATAGAAAACAAATGGATCTTTAAGAAGAAGACGGACGCAGATGGTAATGTGACCATCTACAAAGCTCGACTTGTCGCTAAGGGTTATCGACAAGTTCAAGGGGTTGACTACGATGAGACTTTCTCACCCGTAGCGAAGCTGAAGTCCGTCCGAATCATGTTAGCAATTGCCGCATACTATGATTATGAGATATGGCAGATGGACGTCAAAACGGCATTCCTTAACGGCTTCCTTAAGGAAGAGTTGTATATGATGCAGCCGGAAGGTTTTGTCGATCCTAAGAATGCTAACAAAGTATGCAAGCTCCAGCGCTCAATCTATGGGCTGGTGCAAGCATCTCGGAGTTGGAACATTCGCTTTGATGAGATGATCAAAGCGTTTGGGTTTACACAGACTTATGGAGAAGCCTGTGTTTACAAGAAAGTGAGTGGGACCTCTGTAGCATTTCTCATATTATATGTGGATGACATATTATTGATGGGAAATGATATAGAATTCTTGGAAAGTATAAAGGCCTATTTGAATAAATGTTTTTCAATGAAGGACCTTGGAGAAGCTGCTTATATATTAGGCATCAAGATCTATAGAGATAGATCAAGACGCCTCATTGGTCTTTCACAGAGTACATACCTTGACAAGATATTGAAGAAGTTCAGTATGGATCAGTCCAAGAAGGGGTTCTTGCCTGTATTGCAAGGTGTGCAATTGAGCACGGCTCAATGCCCGACCACGGCAGAAGATATAGAAGAGATGAGTGTCATCCCCTATGCCTCGGCCATAGGGTCTATTATGTATGCCATGCTGTGTACCAGACCTGATGTAAACCTTGCCGTAAGTTTGGTAGGAAGGTACCAACGTAATCCCGGCAAGGAACACTGGACATCGGTCAAGAATATCCTGAAGTACCTGAAGAGGACTAAGGATATGTTTCTCGTTTATGGAGGTGACGAAGAGCTCGTCGTAAAGGGTTACGTCGACGCTAGCTTCGACACAGATCTGGATGACTCGAAGTCACAGACCGGATACGTGTATATTTTGAATGGAGGAGCAGTAAGCTGGTGCAGTTGCAAGCAAAGCGTCGTGGCGGGATCTACATGTGAAGCGGAATACATGGCAGCCTCGGAGGCAGCACAGGAAGCAGTCTGGATGAAGGAGTTCATTACCGACCTAGGGGTGATTCCCAATGCGTCGGGCCCGATGACTCTCTTCTGTGACAACACTGGAGCTATTGCCCTTGCGAAGGAGCCCAGGTTTCACAGGAAGACCAGGCATATCAAGCGTCGCTTCAACTCCATTCGTGAAAGTGTTCAAAATGGAGACATAGATATTTGTAAAGTACACACGGACCTGAATGTAGCAGATCCGTTGACTAAACCTCTCCCTAGGGCAAAACATGATCAACACCAGGACGCAATGGGTGTTCGATTCATTACAATGTAACTAGATTATTGACTCTAGTGCAAGTGGGAGACTGTTGGAAATATGCCCTAGAGGCAATAATAAATGGTTATTATTATATTTCTGTGTTCATGATAATAGTCTATTATTCATGCTATAATTGTATTGTCCGGAAATCGTAATACATGTGTGAATACATAGACCACAACCTGTCCCTAGTAAGCCTCTAGTTGACTAGCTCGTTGATCAACAGATAGTCATGGTTTCCTGACTATGGACATAGGATGTCATTGATAACGGGATCACATCATTAGGAGAATGATGTGATGGACAAGACCCAACTTAAGCATAGCATAAAAGATCGTGTAGTTTCGTTTGCTAGAGCTTTTCCAATGTCAAGTATCTTTTCCTTAGACCATGAGATCGTGCAACTCCCGGATACCGTAGGAGTGCTTTGGGTGTGCCAAACGTCACAACGTAACTGGGTGACTATAAAGGTGCATTACGGGTATCTCCGAAAGTGTCTGTTGGGTTGGCACGGATCGAGACTGGGATTTGTCACTCCGTGTAAACGGAGAGGTATCTCTGGGCCCACTTGGTAATGCATCATCATAATGAGCTCAATGTGACTAAGGCGTTAGTCACGGGATCATGCATTGCGGTACGAGTAAAGAGACTTGCCGGTAACGAGATTGAACAAGGTATTGGGATACCGACGATCGAATCTCGGGCAAGTAACATACCGATTGACAAAGGGAATTGCATACGGATTGATTGAATCCTCGACACCGTGGTTCATCCGATGATATCATCGTGGAACATGTGGGAGCCAACATGGGTATCCAGATCCCGCTGTTGGTTATTGACCGGAGAGGCGTCTCGGTCATGTCTGCATGTCTCCCGAACCCGTAGGGTCTACACACTTAAGGTCCGGTGACGCTAGGGTTGTAGAGATATATGTATGCGGAAACCCGAAAGTTGTTCGGAGTCCCGGATGAGATCCCGGACGTCACGAGAGGTTCCGGAATGGTCCGGAGGTAAAGATTTATATATGGGAAGTCTTATTTTGGTCGCCGGAAAAGTTTCGCGCTTTATCGGTATTGTACCGGGAGTGCCGAAAGGGGTCCGGGGGTCCACCAGCCCCGGGGGGCCACATGGGCTGTAAGGGGTGCGCCTTGGCCTATATGGGCCAAGGGCACCAGCCCCAAGAGGCCCATGCACAAGAGATAAGAAAGAAGGGAGAGTCCTAAAGGGGGAAGGCACCTCCGAGGTGCCTTGGGGGGGAAGGACTCCCCCCTGGCCGCACCCTTCCTTGAAGGAAGGGGCAAGGCTGCGCCCCCCCTCTCCCTTGGCCCTATATATAGTGGGGGGAAGGGAGGGCAGCAAGAGCTAAGCCTTGGGCGCCTCCCTCCTCCCCTGCAACACCTCTCTCTCTCTCTCGCAGAAGCTCGGCGAAGCCCTGCCGGAGACCCGCTACATCCACCACCACGCCGTCGTGCTGTTGGATCTCCATCAACCTCTCCTCCCCCCTTGCTGGATCAAGAAGGAGGAGACGTCGCTGCACCGTACGTGTGTTGAACGCGGAGGTGCCGTACGTTCGGCACTCGGTCATCGGTGATTTGGATCACGGCGAGTACGACTCCGTCATCCACGTTCATTGGAACGCTTCCGCTCGCGATCTACAAGGGTATGTAGATGCACTCCCTTCCCCTCGTTGCTAGTAGACTCCATAGATGCATCTTGGTGAGCGTAGGAAAATTTTAAATTATGCTACGATTCCCAACACCCGGTTCGTCCAGACCCTTTGGTCCCGGTTGGTGGGACAAACCGCGACCAATGGGCCACGCTCCTGGCCCACCACCCTTTAGTTCCGGTTCCTACCACAAACCGGGACTAAAGGCCTGGTCCTAGTTGGGGCCAGTGTTTAGTCCCACCTCGCCAACCGAAGGGCGCTCACATCAGTTTATAAGGCCGTCCCTCTCTGCCTTGTTGAGCTTCTCTTAAAGTGAAAATAGATGCCCTTATACAGGAAATTTGACCTAAATTCATAGTAAATTTCATAGAAATTTATTATGAATTTAGGTTGAATTTTCTCTATAAGCGCATCTATGTTCATTTTTTTATATTTATAAAATAAATAAACCTTAATAAAATAAATAAAACTAAATAAACCTTAATAAAATAAAATAAAATAAACTATAGTAACTACAATAAATAAACCTTAATAAATTAAGTAAAAATAGCAGCAGTAAAATAAATAAAAATAGCAGCAGTAAAATAAATAAAAATAAAATAATTAAAGTAAAATACATAAGTAATTAGAAATAAAATAAATAAGTTTTTTGTTGTAAGTAGAAACAAAACAAAACAAATAAAGCAAAAGAGAAAAAAAACACGTCCCTCTCTGCCTTGTTGAGCTCCTCTCAAAATGAAAATAGATGCCCTTATACAGGGAATTTGGCTTAAATTCACAGTGAGTTTCTCTGAAATTCATAGAAATTTATTATGAATTTAGGTTGAATTTTCTCTATAAACGCATCTATCCTCATTTTTTTATGTTGGGGTTGGCGATCTTTACAGACTTTTTGTGTGTTGAATATGCACCATTCAAAATCAGTCTCTGCTTTGAATGGTGCATTTTGAACACACAAAAAGTCAGGAGTTTAAATAAGTTTTAATAAATGAAATCCCTTTGTAACAGACGAGTTTCCGTATGAAATCCTGATACTTTGAAAGAGATTGTCCGTTTTGTACACGAAGTGCATCCAGTTTTTGCCGTAACCCTCTCAACTTTCTTGCACATGCTATGTGGATGAAATGATGATACCATGCCAACTTTCAACCTTTTCAGAGTTCATTTAAAATGTTTTTCAATTTTAGGGTCTTGTAGCTCAAAATAATTAGTAAATGCATGAAAAATAACAAATGAAGTCAGAAAGGATTGAAAAATGATGATGTGGCTTTGAATGGTGCATTTTGAACACACAAAAAGTCAGGAGTTCAAATAAGTTTTCAAAAATGAAATCCCTTTGTAACAGACGAGTTTCCGGATGAAATCCTGATACTTTGAAAGAGATTGTCCGTTTTGTACACGAAGTGCATCCAGTTTTTGCCGTAACCCTCTCAACTT
>NW_025232705.1:8090-9210 GCF_018294505.1 Triticum aestivum | reverse complement strand
GGCCAGAATCGGCCAAAACTGTGAGTGTTGATGACCGACACGTAATCGCACCTTGGGGTTCAACAACTATGGAAATCTCTTTGGGGCCCCAAAACGGTGAGTAATAGTCCATAAAACGGGTCAGAATCGATAAAAACCGCGAGTGTTGATGACCGAAACGTAAACGCACCTCAGGGTTCGTTAATCGTGGAAATCACTCCGGGACCCCAAAACAGTGAGTAATAGTCCACGAAACGGGCCAGAATCGGCCAAATCTGTGAGTGTTGATGACCTACACGTAAGCGCTCCTTGGGGCTCAACAACTATGGAAATTTGTTTGGGGCCCAAAAATGGTGAGTTATCCACAAAACGGCTCAGAATCTGCCAAAACTGTGAGTGTCGATGACCGAAACGTAAACGCACCCTAGGGTTCGTTAATCGTGTAAATCACTCCGGGACCCCAAAACAGTGAGTAATAGTCCAGGAAACGGGCCAGCATCGGCCAAAACTGTGAGTGTTGATGACCAACACGGAAGCGCACCTTGGGGTTCAACAACTATGGAAATCGCTTTGGGGCCCAAAACCGGTGAGTAATAGTCCATGAAACGGGTCAGAATCGGCCAAAACCGTAAGTGTTGATTACCGAAACATAAACGCACCCTAGGGTTCGTAAATCGTGGAAATCACTCCGGGACCCCAAACCAGTGAGTAATAGTCCACGAAACGTGCCAGAATCGGCCCAATCTGTGAGTGTTGATGACCGACACGTAAGCGCACCTTGGGGTTCAACAACTATGGAAATCGCTTTAGGGCCCCAAAACGGTGAGTAATAGTCCACGAAACTGGTTAGAATGGGCCAAAACCGTGAGTGTTGATGACCAAAACGTAAACGCACCCCAGGATTCATTAATCGTGGAAATCACTCCAGGACCCCAAAACAGTGAGTAATAGTCCATGAAACGGACCAGAATCGGCCAAAACTATGAGTGTTGATGACCGACACGTAATCGCACCTTGGGTTTCAACAACTATGGAAATCTCTTTGGGGCCCCAAAACGGTGAGTAATAGTCCATAAACGGGTCAGAATCGATAAAAACCGCGAGTGTTGATGACCGAAACGTAAACGCACCCCAGGGTTCC
>NW_025232705.1:3069-3870 GCF_018294505.1 Triticum aestivum | reverse complement strand
GGCCAGAATCGGCCAAAACTGTGAGTGTTGATGACCGACACGTAATCGCACCTTGGGGTTCAACAACTATGGAAATCTCTTTGGGGCCCCAAAACGGTGAGTAATAGTCCATAAAACGGGTCAGAATCGATAAAAACCGCGAGTGTTGATGACCGAAACGTAAACGCACCTCAGGGTTCGTTAATCGTGGAAATCACTCCGGGACCCCAAAACAGTGAGTAATAGTCCACGAAACGGGCCAGAATCGGCCAAATCTGTGAGTGTTGATGACCTACACGTAAGCGCTCCTTGGGGCTCAACAACTATGGAAATTTGTTTGGGGCCCAAAAATGGTGAGTTATCCACAAAACGGCTCAGAATCTGCCAAAACTGTGAGTGTCGATGACCGAAACGTAAACGCACCCTAGGGTTCGTTAATCGTGTAAATCACTCCGGGACCCCAAAACAGTGAGTAATAGTCCAGGAAACGGGCCAGCATCGGCCAAAACTGTGAGTGTTGATGACCAACACGGAAGCGCACCTTGGGGTTCAACAACTATGGAAATCGCTTTGGGGCCCAAAACCGGTGAGTAATAGTCCATGAAACGGGTCAGAATCGGCCAAAACCGTAAGTGTTGATTATCGAAACATAAACGCACCCTAGGGTTCGTAAATCATGGAAATCACTCCGGGACCCCAAAACAGTGAGTAATAGTCCACGAAACGTGCCAGAATCGGCCAAATCTGTGAGTGTTGATGACCGACACGTAAGCGCACCTTGGGGTTCAACAACTATGGACATCTCTTTGGGGCCCCAAAACG
>NW_025232705.1:0-820 GCF_018294505.1 Triticum aestivum | reverse complement strand
GGCCAGAATCGGCCAAAACTGTGAGTGTTGATGACCGACACGTAATCGCACCTTGGGGTTCAACAACTATGGAAATCTCTTTGGGGCCCCAAAACGGTGAGTAATAGTCCATAAAACGGGTCAGAATCGATAAAAACCGCGAGTGTTGATGACCGAAACGTAAACGCACCTCAGGGTTCGTTAATCGTGGAAATCACTCCGGGACCCCAAAACAGTGAGTAATAGTCCACGAAACGGGCCAGAATCGGCCAAATCTGTGAGTGTTGATGACCTACACGTAAGCGCTCCTTGGGGCTCAACAACTATGGAAATTTGTTTGGGGCCAAAAAATGGTGAGTTATCCACGAAACGGCTCAGAATCTGCCAAAACTGTGAGTGTTGATGACCGAAACGTAAACGCACCCCAGGGTTCGTTAATCGTGTAAATCACTCCGGGACCCCAAAACGGTGAGTAATAGTCCAGGAAACGGGCCAACATCGGCCAAAACTGTGAGTGTTGATGACCAACACGGAAGCACACCTTGGGGTTCAACAACTATGGAAATCGCTTTGGGGCCCAAAACCGGTGAGTAATAGTCCATGAAACGGGTCAAAATCGGCCAAAACCGTAAGTGTTGATTACCGAAACATAAACGCACCCCAGGGTTCGTAAATCGTGGAAATCACTCCGGGACCCCAAAAGAGTGAGTAATAGTCCACGAAACGTGCCAGAATCGGCCAAATCTGTGAGTGTTGATGACCGACACGTAAGCGCAACTTGGGGTTCAACAACTATGGAAATTTGTTTGGGGCCCAAAAATGGTGAGTTATCCACAAAACG
>NW_025232704.1:7541-9212 GCF_018294505.1 Triticum aestivum | reverse complement strand
CCGTTGAGTGCCACCTGGGCAAAGAGAGCCCTATCCAGGCCTATAGACCAAAAGCAGGCATGTCCAGATCTGAAGCATGAAAGATAGATCTGTCCAGCAGGCAAGAACCACGAAGTATATGGTTTCACAAGCAACTCTTCAGATTTAATGAGTAGGGGAGTGTGAACAGAAAGGTCCCTAGCCAAATCCTCAATGTGCACTAAAGGAAATTTTCTTCCTAGGTGGATGAGATCAACACTCTGTCCAGTGATGCATAAGTAGGATCCTTATGATTATTGGACCAGACGGTGTCCTTTACTTGGACTCCGACATCCTAGATCCACTGAAATCCTAGTACTCGCCCACATTTTCACACAAATTGAGGCTCAATGGCCTCCGGCCTACACACATTCACGCATGCCGGGTCAGTGTGCCACCCGAGGAACCTACCCGACAATTAGAAGCCAGCCCGTGATCCCCCAACCTAGCCGCAACCATTTATTTCATTTCCATCAATTCGATCTGTTGTTGCCTTGAGCAAAGCCCCCCACCCCCATCCACCTTCATGAGGTCTTCCATTACCATGATCTACTCGAAGCTCACATGGTACAATATGTTGATGCTAGAGTGCCATCGTGGCAAAGGTTTTCAACCTGCGCGAGGCCCGCATTGCAGTGGGTCAACCTCCGAGCTTTTCGGGGCCGAGCTCGGAGAAGGGGGGTGGGGTGGACATTGATAACCCACAAGTATAGGGGATCGGTTGTAGCCTCTTTCGATAAGTAAGAGTGTCGAACCCAACGAGGAGCTAATGGCAGAACAAATATTCCCTCAAGTTCTATCGACCACCGATACAACTCTATGCACACTTAACGTTCACTTTACCTAGAACAAGTATGAAACTAGAAGTACTTTGTAGGTGTTGTAGGATAGGTTTGCAAGATACTAAAGAGCACTGAAATAAAAACTAGGGGCTGTTTAGATAAATAAACAATTAAGTTAGTATAGAGAGTGTGGAAAAGTGGTGATAGGAGTTGCGGAATTGTCCCTAAGCAATTGACTACGTTACTAGACCGATAGCAAGTTTTATGTGGGAGAAGCCACTGCTAGCATGTCATCCCTTACATCGAATTCTATGCACTTATGATTGGAACTATTAGCAAGCATCCGCAACTACTAACGTTCATTAAGGTAAAACCCAACCATAGCATTAAGATATATTGGGCCCCCTTCGATCCCGTATGCATCAATTTCTATGCTAGGCTAAAGCCGCTGTCACCCTTGTCCTCCAATACATAGTCCTATCAACATACAACTAACCCTATGGTGTGATCCACACGTGCGCTCATATGATGGGCACCAAAGGACATCAACATAACCACAAGCAAATTAAACCAATCATAGCAATTCACCAATCACCGATATGACAACAAAAATCTACTCAAGCATCATAGGATGGCAACACATAATTGAATAATAATATGAAGCATAAAGCGCCATGTTCAAGTAGAGGGTACAACGGGTTGCGGGAGAGTGGACCACTGAATATAGATGGGGGAAGGTGATGAAGATGTTGGGGAAGATGACAGAGGTGTTGGTGTAGATCGCCGTCACACGATGATTGCCCCGGTGGCGTTCCGGCGCCACCGGGAGTGAGGGGGAGAGAACCCCCTCCTCCTTCTTCTTCCTTGGCCT
>NW_025232704.1:0-3727 GCF_018294505.1 Triticum aestivum | reverse complement strand
TGCATCACTCCCCTTAGTCAAGAGTGAAATTACCCCATAGTTTAGCCTGTCCAGGTTTAATCTATGACCATAAAACTCCTCTAGTAATGCAAATAGATCTATTTTAACAAGCTCCTAGAAATGCTAGTAAAATTCAATTTTAAAACCATCTGGTCCAACAGCTTTATTTTTCTCCATACCAAAATAGCTCCCTTCAACTCCTCAAGTGTGAATTTCTTAGTGGAGAATTTTGTTCTTCCTCATTAAGTGTTTCCACACCACTATAATTTATCCCTAAAATTTTGATCTCTGGCTCACTAAATAATTTTTTTGTAGAAATTGGTAATGTATTATTTTAGATTATCCTATCCCTCAATCACCACCTTCATCCTGTATCAACTTAACAATTCTATTTTTCCTAAGCCTCACATTTGCCTTAGCATGATAATATTTAGTGTTTGAATCTCGTTCAAACAACTCTTTATTATGAGATCTTTGGAGCCATTTTGCTTCCTCTTCCTTCAGGATTATCTTCAAACTATCCTGACAGTCTTTTTTATACTTTCTATCTTCCTCCTTCAAACTTTTCTTTCCCCCCAGTTTATCCAGTCTATCTATCTCTTCAATCAGATTTTTTTTGCTTTCTAAACAATGCTTCAATATTCAAATTCCACCCTTTTAAAACTTTCCTAAGATTTCTCATTTTATTTTGCATCTTATCCAATAGAGAATTCCCAGGATAATCTTCCACACTTTCCCCCAGTTTATCCAGTCTATCTATCTCTTTAATCAGATTTTTTCTGCCTTCTAGACAATGCTTCAATATGCAAATTCCACCCTTTAAAAATTTCCTAATATTTCTCATTTTATTTTGCATCTTATCCAAAAGAGAATTCCTAGGATAATCTTCGACACCTTTTCAACCACCCCATCTTGGTCTTGTCTCTGGAACCAACTATTTTCAAAGTTGAAAGTATATTTTTTGACGAAGGATGGATTTTATTGACTCAGAATGAAGCGTCAAGTTGATACAAACACGATGAGAACACACCCAACCTATGCATAAATAAGATGCACAAAATCAACACCAACACACACAAACACTACTAGGGAAAAGCCTAGCAGTAGCGCGGGGTGATGCACTACTGATAAGGCGCTACAACTAAAGGTTAGCAGTAGCGTTGGTCAACACACGCTGCTGCTATAAGTACTTAGTAGTAGCGAGTTTTTCGTAACGCGCTATTGGTAAGTACTAGCAGCGCGCCTCTGCGCCCGCGCTACTACTATTATTGCGTATTCTATTTATTTTTCATTTTATGTTGTATTCATACACCATTATACAAGTTTTCATACAGTAGCAATTTATATATTACTTTTACATCATAATGAGTTATTACATCACTGGGTGAAAGAACTGTGGACTAGTTTCAAGTGGATGGATCCATCCACTTGAAACTAATCCACGGTTCTTTCACCCAATGATATAAATCACCATCATCATCACATCATTAACAACTTATCATCATAATACATCATTGTCATATAACACCTCCTCATGATCATCATTTTCATCAATGAGACATCATATAGCAAGTTGGTCACTAGTCATAATCACAACCCCTCCTCCTCCTCATCAACTCTAACACATTGTAGCACATAATAACACATTGTACCTAGGACCTACTCCTCTCTCATAGGACTTACTACCTTCTCTTAGATAAAATAGCATAAAACAAGATAGGCCCTGACTCTCCATTATGGAGAATGGAGATTATCCTATCTCCAATTCTTGCACTTCACACAATGTTGCTTCCAAGTAGCTCCCTATGACCGACCATACATTTTTTCCAATCTTTGATTGTCATGTCTCCATCGGTTTTAGAAATCCGGTATGAACATGAGTGATTCGTAGGATGACCTGGACGTAAGTTCAAAACATCAAGGTGACCTTTCGGAAACATCAGATGAGGCACACAATCCTTCGGGATTTTCTGTTGAAAAACATAGTAATAACTTTGTAGTTAGCAATGTAGTTGAGTTTTAGAAGAATTTATGCAAAAGATACACGTATGTCATAATAGTAAAGAATCTTACCATGGCATCTCCATGGATGTTACCATAGTTCAACACATGCACTAGTGGCACGTATTGACCATAACGTGGAGGATTTTGATAATAGATATTGTAATTCTCAAGATCAGTAATAAATGGGATCAGATGATTTTTCTCCTGATAAGTTAATTCTGAGCCATCGGTGTAGTAGGTTGTGTCTACCATCTTCCGCACATTCTTTGAAGAATGAAAATAAGCTATCAATGGAAATAAGCTTTCAACTATTTTGAAATAAACAATATAAATTACTTAATAACTATGTTTGAGAAACTCACATAGCAGTAGAATTGGAAGCGTATCAGCAAGGACCCAAATGTCCATATTGTCTTGGGCGATGTCAGGATCACCAAGATCCATGGTGACAAGCATACCCTCATGAAAATCATACATCTTGCAAACCGCTTCCCAATTCTGGCAACCAAAATGGGTTACGCTCTCAGAATTGTGTAGATTTACATCAAAATCCATACCATGATGGGTCCGTAGGTGAATTTTCTTTGTTCCCATATTTCACGATCTTCAAAATCCATCCTCTCCAAGACATAGCATCTTGCATGACATGGGATAAGCTAGTCGAATTGTAAAGGACGAAAATTACACGTTGAAGTAGTAGAAGTCGTGCTTGATTACGAAAAGACACTTGTCGTCGTTGCATACGGTTTCAACATCTAAGGTCTCCTGGAGCTTCATGCTGAAGCGCCGACCTTCGTCCAGGTGAGACCTGTCGCACAGACCCCGGTCGTCGTTGCACCAGTCGCACTCCCCCGGGAGACTTTCGTCGTCCGATGACGACATTTCTTAGGTTCATAATTCAAAGATTAAATTTGTAAAATTAAATATATGTACTATAAAAACTAAATTAGATTATTATTATTCATCACGGGTTGACTATCGGTTTGCCAGTATTTTCTTGAAAACTCTCAGCTCATGTGGTGTATACATTCGACCTCTCATATATGGTGGAGACTCTCCCTCACTGATTCCTATCTGACATTTGCCACCGTCGGTGATGGTCGTTACTCCTCCTTCCCCTAGTGCAAAACAAAGGTCTAACACAAGGAGAAGAAGGAGAAACGACCCCCACGACAATAGTCGGATCTTCGTCCTCTCTCATATATGGTGGATACACTCCCTCACTGATTTTTCGACCGTCGGTGATGACCGTTATTCCTCCTTCCCCTAGTGAATAACAGAGGTCTAGCGCAAGGAGAAGAAGGAAAAAAGACCCCCACGACAATAGTCGGCATTCTTCTTCTCTCATATATGGTGCAGACTTTCTCCCTCACTCATTTGTTGACTGTCATGTATGGAGCCTCGACAGACTTAAAGTCAACCCAAAATGTCGTTTAATTACGTTTCTAGAAAATACAGGCCACTTGATATTTCCTACATATTCTAGCACAAGTCATGCCAAAATTCACGGAAAAATCCGGCATGACCTTTGCTAAAAAAGGACATATCGAGCGCCTGACATTTGCCGGAACAGAAATTAATCAACACTCCGGCAAATCATAGGCCACTCAGAGGTGTAACCTGCAAACATGGCCGACCACTTGGGCAATCACGTATCCTATTTGAGCAACACAAGACATACATGTTTATATCTACATCATATGAGCATTCAAACTTGATGGTC
>NW_025232703.1:0-9216 GCF_018294505.1 Triticum aestivum | reverse complement strand
TCAAAGATTCAAATTTCAAACTCAAACATGGCCTTTTAAAGTGCTTTTCCTTGTTCTGCTTAAAACATCAATTTAACTTGTTTGATCATGCATGAAAATAGTACAGATGGATAGATTGGATTTTTCTGATCATTTTTCATATATAATTTGTCCAATTTGGAGTTACAGAATAAAAGTTATGAATTTTTGAAGTTTAATTAATATTCTGGAATTTCCTGATTTAATTTAAATCCAGAAAATCAATTACTGCGTCAGCCTGACGTCAGTGTGACGTCAGCAGGTCAACGGAACAGGTCTGGGTCAAACCTGACAGTGGGTCCCGCATGTCAGGGTGATTATTTTAATTAAAATTTGATTAAAACTAATCCTGTTTAATTAACAGGGCTGGGCCCCACCTGTCATTGACTCAGGGGAGTCAACCAGGGCCCACCCGTGGTCAAAGTCAAAGTCGGCTGCCGGCGTTTAGTCGCCGGCGAGCCCGACTCGGCGGCGGGAGTGGTTTTGGCCATTTCGGCCACTAAATGGACCGCGGAGGCCACCGGAGTGGAGCTGAGGACAACCCGCAGCTCTTGGCAGAGTCCGTTGGGGTCGGGGTGGCCGGAGTCGACGGCGGCGAGCTCGGCTGCGGCCACCGGGGTTCGGTCGTGCACGGGAACGGGGTTGGAGCTCGAAGTCGAGCGAAGCGAGGCGCTAGGGATGTTCTATGGGCTCGGGGACGCGTTGGAGACGACGAATTCGACAGCGACGATGGTCGGAGTCCGAAGAGGGGAACGGCGACGTGGCGGCGATGCAGGGCTTCCGGGGAGCTGTGGAGCGGTGGGGAGGAAGAGGGGGTTGTGGCGGAGCTTCTGAGCTAGTCGGGGGAGCGAGGGGTGGCCGGAGATGGCTGCTACGGCGAACGGCGGCGACGGTGGTGTTCGGCCGTGTGAGAGAGAGAGCGAGGGAGAGGAAGGAAAGAGCCGGGGAGAGTGAGAGAGAGCAGGGGGGATCGGGACGGCCTGCGGGAGTCGTCCACGCGGCCAGGAGCTCGTCAGCAAGCAGGAGGTGGCCGCGCGGCCGTGCGCGCGCGAGCACGCAGCAGCTTCGGGGCGAGGGGAGGAAGACGACGGAGGGCTACAGTGCTGGGCTGGGTCGGCTGCTGGCTGGGCCGGCCAGCTGGCTGGGCCGCACAGGGAGGAGCCCAGGTAAGTTTTCCCCCTTATTTTCTGTTTCTGTTTTTATTTAATATATCTGCAACTTTGTTGAATTTAATAAAATACCTAGGCAACTTCAAAAATCACCAAACTATTCCTGGCCCATAGTTGGATTATTTCCAACATGAAACATTTTAGTTTGGAGATATTTGAGCATTTAAATATTTTATATTATTTTAAATGCCCAAATTCAAATATTTATGATTTAATTCAAAAACCCTAGGATGGCCTAGGAAAATGTGCACCATTTTTGGCAGAGGTTCTGAACCAAGACAAAAATGATGGGCATTTTAGAAGGGCATTTCAGGTTCATTGAAAAATTATTTCAGTAACCCTAGTTGGTTTCAGAGGGGACTGGGGGTTCTGTCATCCCCATTTCAAGTTTCTGATGAATGAGTAAACATGATGCAACACTCTAATGCATGACTAGCTAGGGTGTGACAACTCACCCCCACTCAAAAGAATCTCGTCCCGAGATTTGGGTTCCTCCGGGAAGAAGGCGGGATACTCGAGTCGAAGACGATCCTCCCTTTCCCAAGTTGCTTCATCCTCAGAATGATGCGACCATTGAACCTTGAGAAACTTGATATTATGACGTCGCGTGGTAAGTTCGGCTTGATCGAGGATACGAATGGGGTACTCTCGATATGTAAGATCATCTTGGAGATCAAGCGTTTCGTGGTCCACTTCACGGATAGGATCCGAGAAGCAACGCCTGAGTTGAGAAACGTGGAAGACATCGTGAACTCTGGAGAGATGCGGAGGTAGTTCCAACTGGTAGGCAACTTCTCCTCGTTTGGCAAGAATGCGAAAAGGTCCAATGTAACGAGGAGCCAATTTGCCTTTGATACCGAAATGATGGGTTCCCTTCAGAGGGGTGACCCGAAGATAAGCCTTCTCGTCAACCTCGAAAGTCATAGCCCTATGTTTTCGGTCATATTGACTCTTTTGGCGAGATTGGGCTGTTTTCAACTTTTCACGAACGATACGAACTTGATCTTCTGCTTCCTGAATCATGTCCGGGCCAAAGAATTGTCTTTCCCCGGTCTCTGACCAGTTAAGGGGTGTTCGACATCGTCGTCCATAGAGAACTTCAAAAGGGGCTTTACCCAAGCTAGATTGATAGCTGTTGTTGTAAGCGAATTCGGCAAATGGAAGGCACTTCTCCCAGTCCATTCCGAAAGAGATAACGGAGGCTCGAAGCATGTCTTCTAGAATCTGATTGACGCGTTCCACTTGACCACTCGACTGAGGGTGGAAAGCGGTGCTAAAGGAGAGACGGGTTCCCATAGCATTTTGGAAACTTTCCCAAAATCGAGAGGTGAAAAGACTTCCTCGATCCGAGTTAATTTCCAAAGGAACACCATGGAGAGACACTATTCGGGAGATGTATAAGTCTGCCAGCTGACTAGCGGTTATACTCTCACGAACAGGTAGGAAATGGGCTACTTTGGAAAGACGATCGACCACGACGAAAATAGCATTATTCCCTCTCTTGGTCCTGGGAAAACCGGTAATGAAATCCATACCAATTTTATCCCATTTCCATTCAGGAATAGCTAAGGGTTGAAGGGTGCCAGCAGGCCGTTGGTGCTCTGCTTTTACACGACGACAGACGTCGCAATTTGCAATATACTGAGCAATTTCTCTCTTCATCCTAGTCCACCAGAACCTCTGGCGTAGGTCCTGATACATCTTAGTACTACCGGGATGAATGGTGAGAGGAGATTCATGGGCCTCCTTAAGGATCAACTGCCGCAGATGCTGGTTCTTGGGAACCACTAGACGATTCTCAAAGTACACAACACCATGATCATTTGTGGAGAAACAACTAGCACCTCCGCTAGCAATGTTCTCTTTGATTTTAGATATTCCCTTATCTCGCTTTTGGGCAGCGATGATTTGATCCGTAAGAGTAGGTTTTGTCACCAAGGTGGAAAGAAAACCTTGAGGTACAATGTGAAGGTTAAGCTTCCGAAATTCCTCATGGAGAAGCGGTTGACTTTGTTGTTACAATAAGATTTACGACTTAGCGCATCAGCCATGACGTTGGCTTTCCCTGGGGTATAGGTTATTCCTAAGTCGAAGTCTGTGATCAATTCAACCCAACGTCTCTGTCTGAGATTCAAATCCGGTTGGGTGAAAATGTACTTCAGACTTTGGTGATCAGTGAATATTTCGCAACGATTACCGAGGAGGTAATGTCGCCAGGTCTTAAGTGCATAGACTACGGCTGCAAGTTCTAGATCATGAGTAGGATAATTCTCCTCATGTGGGTGCAATTGCCGTGAAGCGTAAGCAATTACGTGTCGATCCTGCATAAGGATGCAACCTAGTCCTTGTCGCGAGGCGTCGCAGTAGATAACAAAGTCCTTGGAGAAGTCTGGCGGTACCAGCACAGGAGCAGAAGTCAGGCGTCTTTTCAGTTCCTGGAAACTGTGCTCACATTGTGGAGTCCATTCGAACTTCTTATCTTTCTTGAGGAGTTCGGTTAGAGGTTTAGCAACTTTGGAGAAGTTCTCGACAAAGCGACGACAATAGCTCGCTAAGCCTAGAAAACTCCGAACTTGCTTGACCGATTCAGGTGGAGTCCAATCAAGGACGGCTTGAACTCGCTCAGGGTTAACAACAATACCTTTACGAGATATTACATGACCCAGATAGGTCACTTCTGGCAACCAGAATTCACATTTAGAAAATTTGGCATAAAGGCGATGCTCTCGAAGTTTCTGCAACACTAGTCTTAGATGTTCGGCATGTTCTTCCTCGTTCTTGGAGTAGATGAGTATATCATCGAGATAAACTACGACGAATTTATCCAAATACTCCATGAAGATTGAGTTCATTAACCGAGAAAAGGTGGCTGGAGCGTTGGTTAAACCGAAGGACATGACGGTGTACTCGTATTGGCCATAACGAGTAACAAAGGCCGTTTTAGGAATGTCCCCGTTTCTGATTTTGATTTGATGGTAGCCCAACCTCAAATCCATCTTAGAGAAGACTGAAGATCCAGCGAGCTGATCATACAGGTCGTTGATCCTGGGAAGTGGATATTTGTTCTTGATCGTGACCAAATTGACAGGTCGGTAATCTACAACCATCCGGTCCGTACCATCCTTCTTCTTAACGAATAGGACGGGGCAAGCCCACGGAGATGAACTAGGGCGGATGAAACCCTTTTTCAAGGACTCATCGAGTTGTTTCTTAAGCTCGGCTAGTTCTAGGGGTGCCATCTTATAAGGCCTTCTAGCAATCGGAACGGTTCCGGGGATGAGGTCTATTACAAACTCAACATCCCTGTCAGGTGGAACCCCTGGCAATTCTTCTGGAAAGACATCCGAAAAGTCACGGACTACCGGAACGTCCTCAAGGTCTGGCAAAGGGTTGGCGTTAAGAGAATATAGTTGTCGCTTGGCTATTCGAGTCAAGACATTGACTATCTTCCCCGAAGGGTGGGTGAGTTGAACAGTCCTAGAGAAGCAATCAATTTGGGCATGATGCGCTGACATCCAGTCCATACCCAGAATGATATTAATATCTGAAGATTTAAGGGCTATCAAAGACGCAAGGAAAACAAGTCTGTCGACTTGGATCTCATTTCCATAACTTACCCTAGAGGTCTGCCATCTAGACCCAGGGGTAGAGATTTCCATAGTGGATGGCAAGTCACAGAATGCAACGTTATGCAAACGAGCATAATTTTCAGATATAAAAGAATGAGAGGCTCCTGTATCGAAAAGAACAGATGCCGGGTGGCAATTAACAAGAAGCGTACCGAGAACGACGTTGGGGTCCTCTTGAGCTTCTTCGGCAGAGATACAGTTGACATGGCCACGTGAAGCGGTGACCGGTTTGGCATGAAACACTTTTCCTGTCGGCTTGCCACGGCCAACAGCTTTAGCAGATTGATTGGGGTTGGTCTGGGGACACTCACGCATATAATGACCAGATTCCCCACACTTGAAACAAGTCACGGAACTGGTACGTGGAGGAGCATTATTGGTTGGACCCCCATAGGGCTTGGTTGGTGCAGACTGTTGAACAGGGCGAGGCGCCTGGAAGGATGGCCTCGGTGTGAACCTGGGTGGCAGGGCGGTGTTGGGCACCCACACGCGGCGCTTCTGAGGACCAGCACCGGATGAGGAACCCAGGTCACGGCCATGCTTGCGTGTTGCGTCATAGTCAGTCTGACCAGTTTCAGCACTGATGGCTTTGTTGACAAGTTTCGAAAAAGATGTGCACTCATGCAGACGGAGGTCGCGGCGAAGCTCAGGACTAAGGCCCTTACGGAACCTTGCTTGCTTCTTGGCGTCAGTAGACACTTCCTCAGTTGCATATCGGGCGAGATTACCAAACTCTCTGCTATAAGCATCCACAGAAAGTCGGCCTTGGGTGAAACTGCAAAATTCTTCACGTTTACGGTCCATGAGACCCTCCGGAATGTGATGTTCACGGAAAGCCTCGCTGAACTCAGCCCAAGTGGTGACATGGCCCGCTGGGCGCATAGCTCCATAATTCTCCCACCATAGACTGGCAGGGCCTTCAAGATGATATGCAGCAAAGGTGACCTTGTCAGCCTCCGCTACCAGCGCGGAACGCAGCTTGTGAGAGATACTGCGAAGCCAGTCATCAGCGTCGAGAGGCTCGACGGAGTGGTGGAACGTGGGTGGATGCAATTTGATAAAATCACTGAGTGACACCACGTTAGCCCTCTGATGGTGTGCTGTATTCTGTTCAATACGCTCCAACAAATGGTTTGTCTCCCGCTTGTTTCTCTCAGCTTCCATCATAACCTCGGCTAGTGAAGGAGGATGAGGCAGATTTGCATCCCTGGCTTCACTGCCTTCGGCCTGCTCTTGGGAAGCAGGGTTAGCGCGCGTGTTGACCATCCTAGGTAAACAAGACAATGATTTAGTCAGAATGATAAAATTCCGACATAGGATACATAATGTAAGGAATAACTCGGAATGCAAGATGATCATCCGTATGACATGGTAGATACAGAAACTGCTTCTTTATTCCATCGTCATACACACCATACAGGGTTTAGTACAAGACCAAACAAAGTACTATTACGGTGAAAAGAGGATTACATCTCATCGGAGGCATTCCAAGCTCCTATACATTATTTTTCTACATCTCCGGAAAGAGTACAAACTAGGTCATATCCCACGAGTCACGCGGGACGATAGATGACACAGCTAGTGCGAACTAGTGATACTACCCCTAACTCAGACCGATCCGTAGTAGTCCTCATAGAAGTCACCTCCATAGCCTGGAAGCTCAACATGATCATCCGGAAACAGACGGTCTCGCGGAGCTTGTGGACCATAGGGGCTAGGATGAGGCCTTGGACCAACAAACGGTGGCCTGCGGGGACCGCAAGGTGGGGTGACGCCTCCTACATCACGCCAAACCATCACGTCTGGCAGAGCAGATCTCACAGGATAGAGATCGCGCATATCTGAGAATCCAGCTTGCACCGCCGGTGCGAACCGAGTCAAAGTGGCCCAGTGGTCAGCACGGGTATTGAAGAGCTCTAGCCTCAAGGCCCGATTTTCACGGTCCTTATCCTCGAGCATCTCAGCAGTGGTGCGAGTCCGTGAATCCTCCTGAGTGGAGTCAGCATAGATAGCCTGGAGATACCCTTGTGCTCCCGGAAGTGATCCTGGCATATACCGGAAATCAGAGTCCCGGAATAAACCAGATCTGACTCGCATAATGGTCATCATAGAGTAGGCGGCGTCCTGCACAGCCATCTCAATAGTAACCCCGAGTCCATAGGAACAGTGAAGAGGCTCGGTAGATCCAGGATAAGATGGAAATATCCTGACAGTGCAGAGATACTGGCTTTGATTGAAGTCCCGGAATTGCTCTTCGACCATGTACTCAGGATACCAGCGGTATCCAGCCTCAGTCATTACCCTGACCAACTTAGCAGTATGGCCGGGTACATCTAGGCATCGAGTCAGGCGAACCACTTGATTAAGGTCGCGAGTGGCCATCTAAAAGCACAATCATAATGCAAAGGCATTAGAATTTCTAGCAAAATTTCGGCAGCATAATAGCTGTAAATGCTCAAAAAGGATTTTGAGACATTTGACAAAGGATTTCGTACACACTCAACATCACCATATCAAAGTTCTAAAACCATGTTGGCAACATAATGTGGTAGTAGAACTGAACTAGGCTTGTATCCATCAAACTTATAAGGTACTACTGATTAGTAACTCGTGATCCTGATAGAGAGAACAGATCCTAATTCCTTAACCCCCGGTGGAAGAATGGACTGACTCAGATCAGAATGTCATAAGATATAAGGAGTAAAAAGAGCCTTACGTTCCATCCCACAAACAATTCCCCTACATATAACTAAAGAATTTCTAGACTCAACATCGACCAGTTTGGCTTGGAGAACCTACAGGCAGTCCGGCTCTGATGCCAACGCTGTCAGGACCCCGACTCGATGTCACATCGATCTAGCTGGTAACACCTCATATCACTTTGCGGCCTCACGCACGGTATCCCCACGGGTGTCGTCTTACCTTTTCCTGGGACCGTTTGCGCCTTTTGGCTCACGTATATGATAGTGTCGCTAGCATCCATATGATAAAGAGCCCGGGCTGACATGACTAGTCGTAAACCCAAAGTGGCACAGACTTACAGGGACAAGCATCCATGACCTAGCTTCGAACGTGTCGGTCATCAGCAAGTGGGTTCGGGCTGTAGCACTGGGCTAGCAGGACTCCGGTAAACCGGGCTGTAGCGGGTTAACAGGACTCCGGTACTCAAAGCGTGACATTTCCCCGAAGGGACAGACACAGGAACGAAGAAGGACACATGCCGGCCAGCCTAAGTGTTCCAGAGCAGTAGCAAGCTACCATGGCTCAGCGGTAACACTAGGAGACATTTCCCGGTAAGAGAGGCTACTAAAGATAAACAACTAGATAGTCAGATCCCACACATACCAAGCATTTCAATCATACACACAATATGCTCGATATGTGCAAATACAACGAAGCATCACAACATGACTCTATGACACAAGCACTTTATTTAAGGCTCAGGGAGCCATACATATCATACACAAAGGTACGGGTCTCACGACCCAACATACAAGTCATACAGTCATACAAGCCAGCAGCGGAAGTACATTGTCTGGGTACAGACAACTAGTAAAATAAAAGAGGCTTGGAAAGCCTAGCTATACTACGTGGTCCATCACAAGCTCAGGGTCATCACCTGGGTCTTTAGCCTACTCGTTGATGTCAACGTCTACATAGAACCCATCAGAAGGGGTTGCAGCGTCTTCTGTAAAAATGTAGATTATAGCAACATGAGTACAAAGGTACTCAGCAAGACTTACATCAGATCCTACATACATGCATAGTATCAAGAAGGGTTGGTGGAGTTATTGCAGCAAGCTAGCTTTGACTCTTGGCTAGACTATCCTACGATACTCCAACTTGAAATGTTTTGCGCACACGAGTCCACTACTCACCACTTCAATACACTACCGAGGATCCACCTCCGGCTTCCTACGGAAGAGCCATCCTCGGCACTCACACTTATCTTGAGGGTTTTAGTAGTTTCCATTTACTTGTCTATGAACTGTATAGGCAACCAAGTAGTCCTTTACCGCGGACGCGGCTATTCGAATAGATCATGTTAACCCTGCAGGGGTGTACTCCTTCATACACGCTCTCACCACTTATCGTCGTTTACACGACATGTACTCGGCAACCTTCAAGCGGAAGCCCAACGTGGGTGTCGGCCACGACCTACCTAATCACCTAAGCCTCCAGTCCAGGTTTATCGCCTATTCAGGTTCCATCCGCAGGGAGTCCGGCCGAGGTTTCCCATACGGCCCCGAACGATGTGAACAGGGTTCCCGGGATACCTAACGGGTATTCGGTACACCGTGCCACGTACCTACCGCATCACAGCCCACCCCTACGGTCAGCGCTGTCCACGGCCTCCAGTAGGCTACAAACACCAGAAACTACTTGCAACTCCTGGACGG
>NW_025232702.1:0-9219 GCF_018294505.1 Triticum aestivum | reverse complement strand
TACAAGTGATGATTTCAGGACTTTGAAGCCACCATAATGGGTGCATGAAGCCTTGGACGAAATATACAAGATGCCACTTCATAAATTTCGTCCCGAGGCTATTTTAGGTGCTGCGTCACCTTATTATTGGGCCAGGCCCATGTAATTTCGAAATACATAAGTATAGGCTATTTTTAGAGTCCGTATGTGTGGGGAAACAAGAGATAGGGTTGATTTCGGACCCCTCCACCAAGGGCCATGAAATTCCCCCCTCTTCCTCCATATATACAGCCCTTAGGGCATCGTTTAGACTTTGGGTTTTGTTTAGATTAAAAGTTCGCCATAGCTGCAACTTCGCGTACTTCGTTTGTGTTCAACGACCAGACAAAGGCGTCACAGAACCCCACCTTGATCAATAAAGCTTTCATCTTATATTCGCAATATCCAGATTGCAATCTCAGTTTCTTGCTTGTTGTTCGTTTGCTCGCAGGAAACAGACCCTCGTGGTCAGGTTGATCGTGCTCCGGCGTGGTCAATAACCTCTCGGAGTTGGTTTAGCGATTGCTAAGGCGCGACGTCCTCGCACGTTCGTAGTCGGATCGTCAAAGTCGACTGCCACCAAAGCGATATCCATCATCTCATCGAAACACGGGACACCTTTGCCTCTATCACCTTGTGGATTCAAGACCTCCTCACGGAGAAGATCGGTTACCTTTGTATCCTTACCTTTGTTGATTGTGGATCATATGTATCTCTTTGTGTTCGGTGATCTAGCACTTGTGTGATTGATTACTTGTTGGTTGAGTGATTTCTCTCTCGTTTCCTCCGTGTTCCCCTTTGTGCTTCCGCGTGTTCTTCGTGATTCCCCGTAGGATCCACTCCAAACGTGAAAGATTGTCACCATAGGGTTCCGCCCTACATCAAAAGCTTTATTGATCAAGGTGGGGTTCTGTGACGCCTTTGTCTGGTCGTTGAACACAAATGAAGTACGTGAAGTTGCAGCTATGGCGAACTTTAATCTAAACAAAACCCAAAGTCTAAACGGTGCCCTAAGGGCTGTCTATATGGAGGAAGAGAGGGGGAATTTCGTGGCCCTTGGTGGAGGGGTCCGAAATCAACCCTATCTCTTGTTTCCTCACACGCATGGACTCTAAAAATAGCCTATACTTATGTATTTCGAAATTACATGGGCCTGGCCCAATAAAAAGGTGACGCAACACCTATAATAGCCTCTGGACAAAATTTATGAAGTGATATCTTGTATATTTCGTCCAAGGCTTCATGCACTCGTTATAGTGGCTTCAAAGACCTGAAATCATCACTTGTAACTCCGTTCTTGTTCCCCTTGTGCATGCCATCATCTCCATGCTTGTTCTTGCTCCAATGTTCATCCTTCTCCAAGCTAGGCCCTTCATTTGTAAGCAAAACAAATGTATCCAATTTAGGCAACATCATATTCTCATGAACATTAGAATCATTACCAAGAAACGAAAGTACCTGGTAATTTAGTTGGCGTGCGCGAGCTCTAGTAATTGGTCCAGTATGTATAGCAG
This sequence comes from Triticum aestivum, assembly GCF_018294505.1. NCBI lineage: Eukaryota > Viridiplantae > Streptophyta > Magnoliopsida > Poales > Poaceae > Triticum > Triticum aestivum. Next base: position 7,687 of record NW_025232702.1, on the reverse strand, counting down.
CAGGGGTTGTGGGTGTAACAATGGTACATCATCCTCCCCTTCTTGAAATGAAGTCATCTGATAGAGGCAAAGGTGTCCCGTCTTTCGATGAGATGATGGATATCGCTTTGGTGGCAGTCGACTTTGACGATCCGACTACGAACGTGCAAGGACGTCGCGCCTTAGCAATCGCTAAACCAACTCCGAGAGGTTATTGACCACGCCGGAGCACGATCAACCTGACCACGAGGGTCTGTTTCCTGCGAGCAAACGAAGAACAAGCAAGAAACTGAGATTGCAATCTGGATATTGCGAATATAAGATGAAAGCTTTATTGATCAAGGTGGGGTTCTGTGACACCTTTGTCTGGTCGTTGAACACAAACGAAGTACGCGAAGCTGCAGCTATGGCGAACTTTTAATCTAAACAAAACCCAAAGTCTAAACGATGCCCTAAGGGCTGTATATATGGAGGAAGAGGGGGGAATTTCGTGGCCCTTGGTGGAGGGGTCCGAAATCAACCCTATCTCTTGTTTCCCCACACATATGGACTCTAAAAATAGCCTATACTTATGTATTTCGAAATTACATGGGCCTGGCCCAATAATAAGGTGACGCAGCACCTAAAATAGCCTCGGGACGAAATTTATGAAGTGGCATCTTGTATATTTCGTCCAAGGCTTCATGCACGCATTATGGTGGCTTCAAAGTCCTGAAATCATCACTTGTAACTCCGTTATTGTTCTTGCTCCAATGTTCATCCTTCTCCAAGCTAGGCCCTTCATTTGTAAGCAAAACAAATGTATCCAATTTAGGCAGCATCATATTCTCATGAACATTAGAATCATTACCAAGAAACAAAAGTACCTGGTAATTTAGTTGGCGTGCACGAGCTCTAGTAATTGGTCCAGTTTGTATAGCAGCAGGGGCTGTGGGTGTAACAATTGTATTGATGTCCTCATCATCCTCCCCTTCTTGAAATGAAGTCGTCCTCGACGGAAGTTCATCTTCCTCACCCAAATAAGGCTTCAAATCTGCAATGTTAAAAGTGGGACTAACCCCAAAATCTGCAGGCAGCTCAAGTTTATATGCATTATCATTTATTTTCTCTAACACCTTAAAGGGACCATCAGCACGTGGCATTAACTTTGATTTGCGCAAATCAGGAAATCTATCCTTACGCAAATGTAACCAAACAAGATCTCCAGGTGCAAACACAATATGTTTTCTACCCTTATCTCCAGCAAGTTTATATTTAGCATTCATACGCTCAATGTTTTCCTTAGTTAACTCATGCATTTTTAAAATCAATTCAGCACGTTGTTTAGCATCAAAATTAACCTTCTCCGAAGATGGAAGAGGCAACAAATCAATAGGTGCACGAGGTAGGAAACCATACACAACTTCAAAAGGGCACATCTTAGTAGTAGAATGCAATGAACGATTATAAGCAAATTCAATATGAGGCAAGCATTCCTCCCATATTTTCTTATTATTCTTCAAAACAGCCCTAAGCATAGTAGACAACGTTCTATTGACTACTTCAGTTTGTACATCAGTTTGGGGGTGACAAGTAGTACTAAAAAGCAGTTTAGTCCCCAACTTAGCCCATAAACATCTCCAAAAGTGGCTAAGAAATTTAGTATCACGATCTGAAACAATAGTATTTGGCACAATATGCAAGCGAATAATTTCACGAAAGAACAAATCAGCGACATTAACATCATCATCGCTTTTATGACATGGTATAAAGTGTGCCATTTTCGAGAATCTATCCACGACAACAAATATGCTATCCCTCCCCTTCTTTGTTCGAGGTAAACCTAAAACAAAGTCCATAGATATATCCTCCCAAGGAACACTAGGTACAGGCAAAGGCATATATAAACCATGAGGATTGAGTCGTGACTTAGCTTTTTGACATGTAGTGCAGCGAGCAATAAAACGCTCAACATCCCGTCTCATCTTTGGCCAAAAGAAATGTGTAGCAAGTACGTCCTCCGTCTTCTTCACGCCAAAGTGTCCCATTAATCCTCCTCCATGCGCCTCCTGCAACAACAAAAGACGAACGGAGCTAGCTGGAATGCATAGCTTGTTAGCACGAAACACAAATCCATCGTTAACAACAAACTTGTTCCACATTCTTCCTTCTTTACAATTCTGCATTACATCTTTAAAATCAGCATCATGCACATATTGATCTTTGATGGTCTACAAACCAAATATTTTGAAGTCAAGTTGTGAAAGCATAGTATAGCGACGAGACAATGCATCAGCAATAACATTTTCTTTTCCCTTCTTGTGTTTAATGACATAAGGGAAAGTCTCAATGAATTCAACCCATTTAGCATGTCTACGATTCAGTTTAGCTTGACTTTTAATATGTTTCAAAGATTCATGATCAGAATGTATAACAAATTCTTTGGGCCATAAATAATGTTGCCATGTTTCTAAAGTCCGAACAAGAGCATATAATTCTTTATCATAAGTAGAATAATTCAGACTAGGCCCAGTCAATTTTTCAGAAAAGTATGCAACAGGTTTGCCATCTTGTAATAACACACCTCCTAATCCAATTCCACTAGCATCACATTCAAGCTCAAAAGTCTTATTAAAATCAGGAAGTTGGAGTAAAGGAGCATGTGTCAACTTATCTTTCAATACCGTGAAGGCTTCTTCCTGTGCGGTACCCCAAACAAAAGGCACATCCTTCTTTGTAAGCTCGTTGAGAGGTGCAGCAATGGTGCTAAAATCTCTCACAAAACGCCTATAGAATCCAGCGAGGCCAAGAAAACTCCTCACTTGTGTGACCGTTTTGGGCTGCGGCCAACTCTCAATAGCTTCAATCTTGGCTTTGTCAACTTCAATTCCCTGTGGAGTAACAACATAGCCAAGAAAAGATACTCGGTCGGTGCAAAAGGTGCACTTCCCAAGGTTACCAAACAAACGTGCATCACATAGAGCAATAAAAACAGCACGTAAATGTTCCAAATGTTCTTCCAAAGATCTGCTATAAATCAATATGTCATCAAAGTAAACTACCACAAATCGTCCAATGAAAGCACGTAAAACTTCGTTCATTAATCTCATGAAAGTACTAGGTGCATTAGTTAACCCAAAAGGCATGACTAACCACTCATATAATCCAAACTTAGTTTTAAATGCTGTTTTCCATTCATCTCCCAATTTCATACGAATTTGATGGTAGCCACTACGCAAATCAACTTTGGAGAATATTGTAGAGCCACTCAATTCATCAAGCATATCATCTAGCCTAGGAATAGGATGACGATAACGAATAGTAATATTATTAATGCCTCTACAATCAACACACATACGTGATGTACCATCCTTTTTCGGCACTAGAATAATAGGAACAGCACAAGGACTAAGGGATTCACGTATGTAACCTTTGTCGAGAAGCTCTTGTACTTGACGCATAATCTCCTTCGTCTCCTCTGGATTGGTACGGTATGGTGCACGGTTTGGCAGTGAAGCACCGGGAATTAAGTCAATCTGATGCTCAATCCCTGTAATAGGCGGTAATCCCGGTGGCACGTCTTGTGGAAAAACGTCAGCGAACTCCTGCAAAATGTTAGTGACAGCAGGAGGCAAAGAGGAAGGCACGTCCTCGAATGAAAATAATGCCTCTTTGCACACAAAAGCATAGCAAACAGATTTGCTGAAATCTAGCTCATCAATATCAGATTTGGTGGCAAATAAACATGCACTTTTTAATTTAATTTCAGAAGCAACACTAGATGGTTTATTATTAGGCTTCATTTGTTGCTCAAATTCTTTTGCCACAATCTGATTTTCACTCTTATTCTTCTCCTGTTTTGCTTTATTAGCTCTATTAATATCATCTTTCAAAATGGAATCAGGAGTCATAGGAAGCAAAGTAATATTTTTATCCTTATAAACAAGAGTATAGTGATTGTTTCTACCATTGATAGAGGCAAAGGTGTCCCGTCTTTCGATGAGATGGTGGATTTCGCTTTGGTGGAAGTCGACTTTGACGATCCGACTACGAACGTGCGAGGACGTCGCGCCTTAGCAATCGCTAAACCAACTCCGAGAGGTTATTGACCACGCCGGAGCACGATCAACCTGACCACGAAGGTCTGTTTCCTGCGAGCAAACGAAGAACAAGCAAGAAACTAAGATTGCAATCTGGATATTGCGAATATAAGATGAAAGCTTTATTGATCAAGGTGGGGTTCTGTGACGCCTTTGTCTGGTCGTTGAACACAAACGAAGTACGCGAAGTTGCAGCTATGGCGAACTTTTAATCTAAACAAAACCCAAAGTCTAAACGATGCCCTAAGGGCTGTATATATGGAGGAAGAGGGGGGGAATTTCGTGGCCCTTGGTGGAGGGGTCCGAAATCAACCCTATCTCTTGTTTCCCCACACATACGGACTCTAAAAATAGTCTATACTTATGTATTTCGAAATTACATGGGCCTGGCCCAATAATAAGGTGACGCAGCACCTAAAATAGCCTCGGGACGAAATTTATGAAGTGGCATCTTGTATATTTCGTCCAAGGCTTCATGCACCCATTATGGTGGCTTCAAAGTCCTGAAATCATCACTTGTAACTCCGTTCTTGTTTCCCTTGCGCATGCCATCATCTCCATGCTTGTTCTTGCTCCAATGTTCATCCTTCTCCAAGCTAGGCCCTTCATTTGTAAGCAAAACAAATGTATCCAATTTAGGCATCATCATATTCTCATGAACATTAGAATCATTACCAAGAAACGAAAGTACCTGGTAATTTAGTTGGCGTGCACGAGCTCTAGTAATTGGTCCAGTATGTATAGCAGCAGGGGCTGTGGGTGTAACAATTGTATTGATGTCCTCATCATCCTCCCCTTCTTGAAATGAAGTCGTCCTCGACGGAAGTTCATCTTCCTCACCCAAATAAGGCTTCAAATCTGCAATGTTAAAAGTGGGACTAACCCCAAAATCTGCAGGCAGCTCAAGTTTATATGCATTATCATTTATTTTCTCTAACACCTTAAAGGGACCATCAGCACGTGGCATTAGCTTTGATTTGCGCAAATCAGGAAATCTATCCTTACGCAAATGTAACCAAACAAAATCTCCAGGTGCAAACACAACATGTTTTCTACCCTTATCTCCAGCAAGTTTATATTTAGCATTCATACGCTCAATGTTTTCCTTAGTTAACTCATGCATTTTTAAAATTAATTCAGCACGTTGTTTAGCATCAAAATTAACCTTCTCCGAAGATGGAAGAGGCAACAAATCAATAGGTGCACGAGGTAGGAAACCATACACAACTTCAAAAGGACACATCTTAGTAGTAGAATGCAATGAACGATTATAAGCAAATTCAATATGAGGCAAGCATTCCTCCCACATTTTCTTATTATTCTTCAAAACAGCCCTAAGCATAGTAGACAACGTTCTATTGACTACTTCAGTTTGTCCATCAGTTTGGGGGTGACAAGTTGTACTAAAAAGCAGTTTAGTCCCCAACTTAGCCCATAAACATCTCCAAAAGTGGCTAAGAAATTTAGTATCACGATCTGAAACAATAGTATTTGGCACACCATGCAAGCGAATAATTTCACGAAAGAACAAATCAGCAACATTAACAGCATCATCGCTTTTATGACATGGTATAAAGTGTGCCATTTTCGAGAATCTATCCACGACAACAAATATGCTATCCCTCCCCTTCTTTGTTCGAGGTAAACCTAAAACAAAGTCCATAGATATATCCTTCCAAGGAACACTAGGTACAGGCAAAGGCATATATAAACCATGAGGATTGAGTCGTGACTTAGCTTTTTGACATGTAGTGCATCGAGCAATAAAACGCTCAACATCCCGTCTCATCTTTGGCCAAAAGAAATGTGTAGCAAGTACGTCCTCCGTCTTCTTCACGCCAAAGTGTCCCATTAATCCTCCTCCATGCGCCTCCTGCAACAACAAAAGACGAACGGAGCACAAATCCATCGTTAACGACAAACTTGTTCCACATTCTTCCTTCTTTACAATTCTGCATTACATCTTTAAAATCAGCATCATGCACATATTGATCTTTGATGGTCTCCAAACCAAATATTTTGAAGTCAAGTTGTGAAAGCATAGTATAGCGACGAGACAATGCATCAGCAATAACATTTTCTTTTCCCTTCTTGTGTTTAATGACATAAGGGAAAGTCTCAATGAATTCAACCCATTTAGCATGTCTACGATTCAGTTTAGCTTGACTTTTAATATGTTTCAAAGATTCATGATCAGAATGTATAACAAATTCTTTGGGCCATAAATAATGTTGCCATGTTTCTAAAGTCCGAACAAGAGCATATAATTCTTTATCATAAGTAGAATAATTCAGACTAGGCCCACTCAATTTTTCAGAAAAGTATGCAACAGGTTTGCCATCTTGTAATAACACTGATAGAGGCAAAGGTGTCCCGTCTTTCGATGAGATGATGGATATCGCTTTGGTGGAAGTCGACTTTGACGATCCGACTACGAACGTGCGAGGACGTCGCGCCTTAGCAATCGCTAAACCAACTCCGAGAGGTTATTGACCACGCCGGAGCACGATCAACCTGACCACGAGGGTCTGTTTCCTGCGAGCAAACGAAAAACAAGCAAGAAACTAAGATTGCAATCTGGATATTGCGAATATAAGATGAAAGCTTTATTGATCAAGGTGGGGTTCTGTGACGCCTTTGTCTGGTCGTTGAACACAAACGAAGTACACGAAGTTGCAGCTATGGCGGACTTTTAATCTAAACAAAACCCAAAGTCTAAACGATGCCCTAAGGGATGTATATATGGAGGAAGAAGGGGGAATTTCGTGGCCCTTGGTGGAGGGGTCCGAAATCAACCCTATCTCTTGTTTCCCCACACATACGGACTCTAAAAATAGCCTATACTTATGTATTTCGAAATTACATGGGCCTGGCCCAATAATAAGGTGACGCAGCACCTAAAATAGCCTCGGGACGAAATTTATGAAGTGGCATCTTGTATATTTCGTCCAAGGCTTCATGCACCCATTATGGTGGCTTCAAAGTCCTGAAATCATCACTTGTAACTCCGTTCTTGTTCCCCTTGCGCATGCCATCATCTCCATGCTTGTTCTTGCTCCAATGTTCATCCTTCTCCAAGCTAGGCCCATCATTTGTAAGCAAAACAAATGTATCCAATTTAGGCAGCATCATATTCTCATGAACATTAGAATCATTACCAAGAAACGGAAGTACCTGGTAATTTAGTTGGCGTGCACGAGCTCTAGTAATTGGTCCAGTATGTATAGCAGCAGGGGCTGTGGGTGTAACAATTGTATTGATGTCCTCATCATCCTCCCCTTCTTGAAATGAAGTCGTCCTCGACGGAAGTTCATCTTCCTCACCCAAATAAGGCTTCAAATCTGCAATGTTAAAAGTGGGACTAACCCCAAAATCTGCAGGCAGCTCAAGTTTATATGCATTATCATTTATTTTCTCTAACACCTTAAAGGGACCATCAGCATGTGGCATTAACTTTGATTTGCGCAAATCAGGAAATCTATCCTTACGCAAATGTAACCAAACAAGATCTCCAGGTGCAAACACAACATGTTTTCTACCCTTATCTCCAGCAAGTTTATATTTAGCATTCATGCGCTCAATGTTTTCCTTAGTTAACTCATGCATTTTTAAAATCAATTCAGCACGTT